>NC_060187.1:34958728-35224344 GCF_021184085.1 Oncorhynchus gorbuscha
ATGAGGTCAATATCCTTCCAGGATACCCGGGCCAGGTCGATGAAGTGTTTCAGGGAGCGTTTGACAGTGATGAGTGGAGGTCGCTTGACCGCTGACCCATTACGGATGCAGGCAACGAGGCAGTGATCGCTGAGATCTAGGTTGAAAATAGCAGAGGTGTATTTAGAGGGCAAGTTGGTTAGGATGATATCTATGAGGGTGCTGTGTTTACGGCTTTGGGGTGGTACCTGGTAGGTTCATTGATCATTTGTGTGAGATTGAGGGCATCAAGCTTAGATTGTAGGATGTCTGGGGTGTTAAGCATGTTCCAGTTTAGGCCACCTAGCAGCAAGAGCTCTGAAGATAGATGGGGGGCAATCAGTTCACATATGGTGTCCAGAGCACAGCTGGGGGCAGAGGGTGGTCTATAGCAGGCGGCAACGGTGAGAGACGTGTTTTTAGAGAGTTGGATTTTTAAAAGTAGAAGTTCAAATTGTTTGGGTACAGACCTGGATAGTAGGACAGAACGCTGCAGGCTATCTCTGTAGTAGATTGCAACACTGCCCCCTTTGGCCGTTCTATCTTGTTTGAAAATGTTGTAGTTAGGGATGGAGATTTCAGAGTTTTTGGTGGGCTTCCTAAGCCAGGATTCAGACACGGCTAGGACATCCGGGTTGGCAGAGTGTGCTAAAGCAGTGAATAAAACAAACTTAAGGAGGCGGCTTCTATTGTTAACATGCATGAAACCAAGGCTATTACGGTTACAGAAGTAATCAAAAGCGAGTACCTGGAGAATGGGAGTGGAGCTAGGCACTGCAGGGCCTGGATTCACCTCTATATCACCAGAGGAGGAGTAGGATAAGGGTACGGCTAAAAGCTATGAGAATTGGTTGTCTAGGATGTCCGGAAAAGAGAGTAAAAAGGAGGTTTCTGGGGGCAATAAAATAGCTTCAAGGTATAATGTACAGACAAAGGTATGGTAGGATGTGAATACAGTGGAGGTAAACCTAGGCATTGAGTGATGATGAGAGAGATATTGTCTCTAGAAACATCATTGAAACCAGGTGATGTCATCGCATGTGTGGGTGGTGGAACTGAAAGGTTGGATAAGGTATAAGAGCAGGGCTAGAGGCTCTACAGTGAAATAAGCCAATAAACACTAACCAGAACAGCAATGGACAAGGCATATTGACATTAAGGAGAGGCATGCTTATTCGAGTGATCATAAGGGTCCAGTGAGTAGTGAGGTTGGTTGGGGTCACGGCGATTCAGACAGCTAGCCGGGCCATCGGTAGCAAGCTAGCAGAGGATGGAGGTCTGTTTTTAGCCACCTTGTGCGTTTCCATCGGTAGATTAGTGGGGTTCTTGAAATACAAATGGTATAGAGAGAAATAGTCCTATAATTCCTATAATAACTACAACCTAAAACTTCTTACCTGGGAATATTGAAGACTCATGTTAAAAGGAACCACCAGCTTATATATGTTCTCATGTTCTGAGCAAGGAACTTAAACATTAGCTTTCTTACATAGCACATATTGCACTTTTACTTTCTTCTCCAACACTTTGTTTTTGCATTATTTAAACCAAATTGAACATGTTTATTTATTTGAGGCTAAATATATTTTATTGATGTATTATATTAAGTTAAAATAAGTGTTCATTCAGTATTGTTGTAATTGTCATTATTACAAATACATTTTTTTTTAAATCGGCCGATTAATCGGTATCTGCTTTTTTGGTCATCCAATAATCGGTATCGGTGTTGAAAAATCATAATCGGTCGACCTCCAATCTCTAGGAGACCGAATGCGTCTCCTTCCTGAGCGGTATGATGGCTGCGTTGTCCCATGGTGTTTATACTTGCGTACTATTGTTTGTACAGATGAATGTGGTACCTTCAGGTGCTTGGAAATTGCTCCAAAGGATAAACCAGACTTGTGGAGGTCTACAATCTTTTTGCTGAGGTCTTGACTGATTTCTTTAGATTTTCCCATGATGTCTTGCAAAGAGGCACTGAGTCTGAAGGTAGGCCTTGAAACAATTGACTGAAAGGCTAATTGACATCATATCAGAAGCTACTAAAGCCATGACATAATTTTCTGGAATTTTACAAGCTGTTTACAGGCACAGTCAACTTAGTGTATGTAAACTTCGGACCCACTGGAATTGTGATACAATCTGTAAACAATTGTTGGAAAAATGACTTGTGTCATGCACAAAGTAGATGTCCTAACCGACTTGCCAAAACGTTAGTTTGTTAACAAGAAATTTGTGGAGTGGTTGAAAAATGAGTTTTAATGACTTCAACCTAAGTGTATGTAAACTTCCGACTTCAACTGTATATAAAACAACGCTTGTTGATGTGTATGGCTGCATTTCAGATACATTTTTAAAAACATTTGAATGTCGCAGTAGTAGGACCGACTGTAGTAGGAAATGTATTCTGTCTGGTGCTTTAACGTTTGAGCGAGCGAGAGAGAAAGATAACTGTGGACTCGGCTATTTCAGCCACCTGTGTATAAAATTGAGCAAACAGCCATGCAATCTCCATAGACAGACATTGGCAGTAGAGTGACCTTACTGAGGAGCTCAGTGACATTCAAAGTGGCGCCGTCATAGGATGCTACCTTTTCAACAAGTCAGTTCATCATATTTCTTCCCTGTTAGAGCTGCCCGGTCAACTGTAAGTACTGTTATTGTGAAGTGGGAACGTCTATGAGCAAAAACGGCTCAGCCACAAAATGGTAGGCCACACAAGCTCACAGATTGGGACCACCGAGTGCTGAAGCGCACAGTGTATAAAAATGGTCTGTCCTCGGTTGCAACACTCACTTCTGAGTTCCAAACTTCCTTTTGAAAGCAACGTCAGCACAATAATTGTCGGGAGCTTCATGAAACAGGTTTCCATGGCCAAGCAGCCACACACAAGCCTAAAATCAATATGTGCATTGCCAAGCGTCGGTTAGATTGGTGTAAAGCTTGCCACTATTGGACTCTGGAGCAGTGGAAACGTGTTCTCTGGAGTGATGATTCACGCTTCACCATCTGGTAGTCCGACTGGACGAATCTGGATTTGGCGGATGCCAGGAGAACACTACCAGCCTGAATGCATAGTGCCAACTGTAATGTTTGGAGGAGGAATAATGGTCTGGGGCTGTTTTTCATGGTTTGAGCTAGGGAAGAGAAATCTTAATGCGACAGCATACAATGACATTCTATACGATTCTGTGCTTGTGATTCTGCACAATTGGCCCAGTGTCATCCAAGTTAGGGGAGGGTTTGGACGGCAGGGTTGTACTTGTCTCATCACACGGTGGGCCGAGTGCAATGCACGCTGACATGGTCACCAGGTGTACCGTGTTTTCTCCGACACGTTGGTGTGGCTGGGTTAAGCAGGCATTATGTCAAGAACCAATGTGGCTTGGCTGGGTTGTGTTTCGGGGGACACATGGCTCTCGACCTTCGCCTCTTCCGGGTCTGTACGGGAGTTGCAGCGATGGGACAAGACTGTAACTACCAATTGGATACTGCGAAATTGGGGAGAAAAAGGGGTAAAAAATAATGAAATTAATAATACATTTAAAAAGTGCTCTATTGTATTTACTATGTCCTCATAGTTTTGTGACCTGTATCTCTCTCTCTCGCTCTCTATCCGTTCTATGTTAGTGCTCAGCCAATTGTGGTCTGGGTCAGGAGATGCGCTCTGTGCAGTGTCTTGTACACACCGGCCAGCCGTCCAATGAGTGCCCAGACCTCCTGCGCCCGGCAGCCATGCAGCAGTGCAAGAGCAAATGTGACCTCAGCAGCCTACCCATGGACATCCCTGAGGGTGACCCTGAAGGTCAAAGTTCAACTCTGTATTAATTACCCTCTCAGTATATTTTCCTGCTAGCTTAATATCCATTTAAGATGTTTTAATATATTTTTTCCCTTCCAGAGTGTAAAGATGTGAACACAGTGGCGTACTGCCCCCTAGTGCTCAGGTTTAAGTTCTGCAGCCGCCCCTACTTCAGACAGATGTGCTGTAAGACCTGCCAAGGACACTGACCCCTGATCCAGAGTGAGAACCAGACCCATACTCAGAGTCATCCCCAGCGGGACCAGACCAGACCGCCTGAGCTGAACATTCCACAGGGGGAGGGACTGACAAGCCATCGCACCACAGAGCAGCCTCTCTGACATCAGGGGAGGGTGAGAGAGAGAACTGTGCTTTTATCGCCCACTCTGAAATTGCCGTAACTGATACCAGCTGTGGGGGCATTGCTGTGAAGACCAGATGAGCTGCTGGGATACCGCTGTTTCTATGTCCTTATATCGTTATTAGCGTTTGGTGCTACTACCATTGCCATGCTGGCCACAGGACTGGCCAAAGTACTCTGTTCAGTTTAGTTACGTTTCCCTGTTGTTTATTAAGTGGCCCAATCTTACCCTGAGACACTGTCCATACGGACCTTTACTTGTATATTTACAGACGTTGCTCTATGTGTACACAATCTACACTGTACAAATGAAATTTACCTGATACTTTATCACTTACCAAATGTAAATGTTAATGTTAGTTATCTGGTGGCTGTTGTCAACTCACGTGGTGAGTTATCTTGTCAATGCTTCGTCTCAGAACTAAATCTTTATGAATTCTTATTAATATTATGCTTTTTGAAAAGGGTTTGATTTGCACAAAGTATGGCTACTCATAAGGATACTGTATGTTTAGTTATTTGGGACTTGTCTCGACGACTCTACTGAATACTAAGGTTCTCCATCCACGGTCCGGTCTACGCTCATAACCGTTTACTCACCACTGTCTTGTCATGGGACCCAGCAAGGGCTGGTCAATGGTCGGTTCAGTTCACGTCTAGCAGCTAACCTCAACACATCTCTCATACTGTAGCCCTTACTGTACACATTTAGATACAGGCACATGTACCGTGGCCTCATCAATGTGAAAAATGCTACATGGTACATGGTTCTCTGTACTAGTCACGTATACAGTGAGTGAAAAAGTGTCCATCACTGAGTGAAACACTTCCAACAACCGATTAGATGGGAACAAAGACCCTCACATGTCCTCTGGTCTTAAGTGGTCCTTCTGTCTGATAGCATGGCCCTGCGGCGCCTCTAATGGTCAACCAGTTAACTTCGGTTTTTAATATGCTGCATGTACAGTGAAGGCCTTTTTCCACATCCATCCATCTACTGAGCTCACACCAAGAACCAGCCCTTGCAATATGACCGCTCTGGTTTCTGTTGGAGTAACTACGTTGTTATTACTCTCCTGATGGTGCTTTAGAATGGTGCTATTTCTTAGCTAATTATTGTTGTTATTTGTTGTCATTCTGGTGAATATAAAGTGCTTTTGTTGAGGTGCTAAAGAAATAGTGCTATATAAGTTTGTGAGAAGAGGAGGAGAAGTTAACCCTTTATTTCCTTACCTACAGTAACTCAGTATGGGACAGACACATAAGTTACCAAACATTCAGTCTCTTATAAAACTGGGTGTCTGCACACAGACTGATACTTTACTATCTCACAAAAACCATAACAAAACTGTTTTAATAAAACATACTGTCTTATTTGACTGTCTAAATATGTAAGCTACATTTTCTATTTTCTATTTTGAACCATCTGTGTCTATGGTCATAGTGTGACATCAGAGACAAACCATTTTATCAAATATTAGGGACAATATTATTTGTTGTTTTCAGATGCTTATTGTTACAGATATGTACTGTGTTTTAATTACTACAGAAACATTCCCCCGTTCCCCATGTACAACCATTGAAATGAACATATTAAAGTAAATAAATATGGCGCATTGTTAATAAATGCATTGAGCATTGTGTGCTTTAGCCTCTCTCCCTCTGGAAACCCCTGGCCCAGACAGAAAGCTAGATCATCAAATGATCATCCATCTATTTCTGTATCTCATAGATGTCATGGAAAATAATGACGCTAGTGTTTCCTCACTGAGGTTGTGATATGTCTGCTTTAGGCTCTTCCTGATTGGGGGAAATCTGCAGATGGTTACCGAGGCCTGGCATGAGTCATCCTCACCACTAACATGTTACGTTTCAGGCCCTGCATCATAGCAGAGCTTAACTTGGGTCCTTCCGGGGTATGCTGATGTTCACCCAGAATGAGGAGGCTATTGAAGGCAAGGAGCCCCACATCTCTCAGCAATATACTTTATACTCGTGATTAAACTGTGCTGATCTGAGGCCCACTGCATTTGCAGTAACAATGTGAATCTCTACTTGTCAGTGAAGAGCCGAAGAGCCTAATTTAATTTAACTGAGACCAAGGTCTCTTTTACAGATGAGCACTGAACTACCTAAATGACAGAAGACACACATCAAAGTATAAATACAAAACGCAAGCAGAAAGAAAAACAGTCATGAAAAACAAACCCATTCATCAGTAATAGGGTCCTCAATCAGCTTTCTGAATTTGCTTAGAGGCACCAAATTTAAGAACAGTTTGTTCCACAAATAAGGTGCAAGAACTAAAAGCTGATTTACCTAACTCAGGAGAGACCACATTGATTTCCAGAGTTAGCCATCCCTGAGAACGGGTGTGGTAATGCGTACAGTACCAGTCAAAAGTTCGGGCACACCTACTCATTCAAGGGTTTTTCTTTATTTGTACTATTTTCTACATTATAGAATAATAGTGAAGACATCAAATCTATTAAATAACACGTATGGAATCATGTAGTAACCAAACATTTTTTAAACAAAGTATATTTTTAGTATATTTTTAGTTTCCTGAGCGAGAATAGGATTTTGTCATGGTCTCTGACCTCCTCCCTATAGGCTGTCTCATCGTTGTCGGTGATCAGGCCTACCACTGTTGTGTCATCGGCAAACTTAATGAGGGTGTTGGAGTCGTGCCTGGCCATGCTGTCATGAGTGAATAGGGAGTACAGGAGGGGAATGAGCACGCGCCCCTGAGATGCCCCTGTGTTGAGGATCAGTATGGTGGATGTGTTGTTACATATCCTTACCTCCTGGGGACAGACCATCAGGAAGTCCAGGATCCAGTTTCAGAGGGAGGTGTCCCAGAGTCCTTAGCGTATTGATGAGCTTTGAGGGCACTATGATGTTGAACGCTGAGCTGTAGTCAATGAATAGCATTCTCACGTAGGTGTTCCTTTTGTCCAGGTGGGAAAGGGCCGTGTGGAGTGCAATAGAGATTGCATCATCTGTGGATCTGTTGGGGCGATATGCAAATTGGAGTGGGTCTAGGGTTTCTGGGATAATGCTGTTGATGTGAGCCATGACCAGCCTTTCAAAGCACTTCATGGCTACAGACGTGTGTGCTACGGGTCGGTAGTCATTTAGGCAGGTTACCTTAGTGTTCTTGGGCATAGGCACTATGGTGGTCTGCTTAAAACATGTTGGTATTACAGACTTGGACAGGGAGAGGTTGAAAATGTCAGTGAAGACACTTGCCAGTTGGTCAGCGCATGCTCGCAGTACACGTCCTGGTAATCCGTCTGGCCCTTCATCCTTGTGAATGTTGACCTGTTTAAAGGTCTTACTCACATCGGCAGTGGAGAGCGTGATTGCACAGTCTTCCGGAACAGCTGGTGCTCTCAAGCATGTTTCGGTGTTATTTGCCTCGAAGTGATTATAGAAGTAGTTTAGCTTGTCTGATAGGCTCTTGTCACTGGGCAGCTCTTGGCTGTGCTTCCCTTTGTAGTCTGTAATGGTTTGCAAGCCCTGACACATCCGTCGAGCGTCAGAGCCGGTATAGTATGATTCGATCTTGGTCCTGTATTGATGCTTTGCCTGTTTGATGGTTCATCGCAGGGCATAGGGGGATTTCTTACAAGCTTCCGGGTTAGAGTCCCACTCCTTGAAGCGGCAGCTCTACCCTTTAGCTCAGTGTGGATGTTGCCTGTAATCCATGGCTTCTGGTAGGGGTATGTACATACTGTCACTGTGGAGAAGCCAATGACTGATGTGGTGTACTCCTCAATGCCATCGGAGGAATCCCGAAACATTCCATTCTGTGCTAGAAAACAGTGCTGTAGTTTAGCATCTGCTTCATCTGACCACTTTTTTTTATTGATCTAGTTACTGGTGCTTCCTGCTTTAATTTTTGCTTGTAAGCAGGAATCAGGAAGATAGAATTATGGTCAGATTTGCCAAATGGAGGGTGAGCTTCATATATGTGTCTGTGTAGGGAGTAAATGTGGTCCATAGTTTTTTCCCTCTGGTTGCACATTTAACATGCTGATAGAAATGTGGTAAAATGTATTTAAGTTTCCCTGTATTAAAGTCACCGGCCACTAGGAGCGCCACTTCTAGGTGAACGTTTTCTTGTTTGCTTATGGTAGAAAACAGCTCATTCAATGCTGTCTTAGTGCCAGCCTCTGAGTGTGGTGGTATGTAAACAGCTACGAAAAATACAGATGAAAACTCTCTAGGTAGATAGTGTGGTCTACAGCTTATCATGAGATAATCTACCTCAGGCGAGCAATAGCTCGAGACTTCCTTAGATATCGTGCACCAGCTGTTATGAACAAAAATACATAGTCCATCCGCCCCTTGTCTTACCAGACGCCACTGTTCTATCCTGCCGATACAGCGTATAACCAGCTTATAACCGGTATGTTCAGCCACGACTCCGTGAAGCATAAGATATTACAGTTGTCCCATTGGTAGTTTAATCTTGCGCATTGGTCATTGATTTTATTCTCCAAAGAGTGCACGTTTGCTAGCAGAGTGGAAGGAAGTGGGGGTTTATTCGATCGCCTACAAATTCTCAGAAGGCAGCCCGCCCTCTGGCCCCTTTTTCTCCGCCTCCTCTTCATGCAAATCACGGGGATCTGGGCTTGTTCCCGAGAAAGCAGTATATCGTTCGCGTCGGGCTCGTCAGACTTGTTAAAGGGAAAAAAAAGATTCTGCCAGTCCAGGGTGAGTAATCACAGTCCTGATGTCCAGAATTTATTTTTGGTCATACGAGACGGCAGCGGCAATATTATGTACAAAATAAGTAAAAAAATAAGTTATAAACAATGCAAATAAACAAACAAAAAAACACAATTGGTTGGGGACATGTAAAACGTCTGCCTTCTTCTCCGGCGCCATTCTACGAACAATTCCTTCGACCTCATGGCTTGATTTTTGCTCTGACATGCACTGTCAACTGTGGGAGCTTATATAGACAGGTGTGTGCCTTTCCAAATCATGTCCAATCAATTGAATTTACCACAGGTGGACTCCAATCAAGTTGTAGAAACATCTCAAGGATGATCAATGGAAACAGGATGCACCTGATCTCAATTTCGAGGCTCATAGCAAAGGGTCTGAATACTTATGTAAATAAGGTATTTCTGTATTTCTATTAAAAAAAAGTGTTTTCGGTTTGTCATTATGGATTATTGTGTGTAAATTGACAGGGATTTCTTTTATTTAATACATTTGAGTGAGGCTGTAACGTAACAAAATGTGGAAAAAGTGAAGGGGTCTTAATACTTTCTGAATGCGCTGTACTTAGTTCTACCTGCATTCAATACTAATTTCAGGTCAATCATTTTTTGGGGAAATACAATGAAGGCAAACTGTAGTTCAGATAGAGGGCAACAGTATCATCGGCATATAAGTGCAGGTTACAATTTTATTGTTAATGAAAACAGTAAAAAGTCCCAGAATCTACCCTTGAGGGACTGCTTTCGTAAAATATCCAGAAGACCTGATTTAACACCATCAGTAGATAGACATTGAGTTCTATCTGTTCTAGGCTGCATGTAAACCAGTTACATGCAGTTACATGCAGTTACATGCAGTTACATGCAGTTACATGCAGTTACATGCAGTTACATGCAGCCGGGTCCAATTGAGGAAATTCTCTGAGTGATGAATTGTCGAGAAGTTTTGGCAGGTCAATGAAGAGGGCAGCACAATGTTGTCTTTTATCCATACAGTTAAGCACATAATTTATAGCTAGGGATGCAGCAGAGATAGTGCTATGACCTGGTCTAAAACCCTGACTGATGTACATTTAGGATACATTTCAAAGATAAGAAATATCTTAGCTGAGAATTAATCAAGGATTCTAATATTTTCGCTAGGCAGAAAGTTTAGAAATAGAGCTATAATGATTTAGGTCACAAGGGTCACCGGCTTTGTGAAGGGGGAGAACATGGGCCGCCTTCCAAACCTTGGAGATAGTACCAGATATAATCATCAGGTAAAAAATATGGGTTAATGATTCAGCAATCATGGGGGCAGAGAGCTGCTGCAAAAAAGGGATAAAGCTGTAACGCTCGTCCTCTTCTTCTGACGAGGAGTCGCAAGGATCGGACCAAAGCGCAGCGTGGTACGTGTTGATGACGATATTCATTCAACTCAGAACGCTAAAACAAAAATAACAACGAGAATGATACGAACCGAAACAGTCCTGTCTGGTGACATACACAAAGACGGAAAATAAACAACCACGAAACACAGGTGGGAAAAGGCTACCTAAGTATGATTCTCAATCAGAGACAACTAACGACACCTGCCTCTGATTGAGAACCATACCAGGCCAAACGCAAAAACACAACATAGAAAACGGAACATAGACAACCCACCCAACTCACGCCCTGACCATACTAAAACAAAGACATAACAAAGGAACTAAGGTCAGAACGTGACAAAAGCATATCAGCCCCATTGGATTTTTCTTTACATCAATCTTTAGCAAGGCATCTAGCACCACAGGTAGTAAATTGTTGAAATGAAAACAAAGATTCACTAGAAGTTGACAGTTAAACATCGATTCAGCTAGAGGCGTACAGAGGGAAGAGCAGTCGATTGACTGACCAGGGTCAATTAAACCACAGTTTCCCTCAAATAACAGCCTGCCGAAGTAAAATGTTTATTAAAAGCATCACTTATCACTTTCTCCTCAGTTTGATGCCAGAGTCAGACAGAACTTCCTAAGGCAGGGAAGAAGAGGAATTTGCATGCTTCAGTGCATTTACTGTTGTCCAACATTTAGAAGTACTAGCAGACCACTGTCCACTGCAGTCAGTTTTTCTTGCCTTGGCCAAGGCCTGATTTCTCATCTAAATGGGCTCTAATAGCACAGACGAAAACCAAGAGTTTGATCTATCTTTGATGCTGTAATATGCTAGAGGAATTAACATGGAGGATACATGTTCTAGAGCCAAGTCAGGGTCAGGAATACAGGAGACAGTGTCTAAATCAGAGGTGAACATGTCATGTAAAACCCCTTTTTAAAGTTCGTTATGGGTGTAGTGCCATTCACTGCAAACCTTTCAGATTTTAAAGATGAGAGACTAACCACAGTCTGGGTGGAGTAGTTCGTAAACAACTGAAGTGTCATGTAAAGTGAAATTAAACACAGAAGTGCCATTAGTTAAATTATTGGTATGTTATAGAGGGGTTATTCATGATATAAAAATACTGTCTGTATCAAAGATTAAGTTTGTTATGGACTTTAACAATGTGTGATATAACAGCCCCTAGCAGTATCAACATTGACTGTTAATTAGGTCTAAACATTTAGACCATGACTAAATGAAGAATTGAAAATGCAACAGAGTAGAAGTGGTACCTATAGATATAGGATGAGTGTGTGTGTGTGCCTCTGTGTGTGTGTGTCTGTATATGTGTGTCTGTATCTGTGTGTGTCTGTGTCCTCTTAAGTCTGTGGCAGAGCAGTTCTTGTTTCGCTCTGGGTCTGTGGGAGTATGAGGAAGTACGTTTGAACGCTTTGAATGTTAAAGTCTTCTCGGTGGCTGTTCTGTCTGTGTGACTGTGTGTGCTGGAGACTTCCTGACTGTGATGGTCGTGCTGTGAAGGGGCTAGCGCGGGATTACCGACACACACAGTCTGGACTTTGAACACCTGGTCCAGGACCGTGGGAGAAGAGGGGCACACGCACCGCCGGCACGATGGTAACACACCACACACATACCTAGACTATTGAAGACTCTCCTCACTAGGACTCGTCTATCCTCTCCATCTACTGTATATGCTGAGCACAGGCAGCTGGTGCCACCTCAATTGGGGAGGACGAGTTCATAGTAATGTCTGGAATAGAATTCATGGAATAGCTTTTGACACATCAAGCAAATGATTTCGTTGTGTTTAAAACCATTCCATTCATTTAATTCCAGTCATTATTATGAGCCCTTATGAGCCATCCTCCCCTCAACAGCCTCCTGTGATGGTCTCCTCTATCTCACAGACTTTCTGAAGTGCATAGCCTTATTTGTTAGGTTGAGGTCACTTGACTCAGCTGTACAGTGGGCTCTCACATTATGCCCGGATGCTGGCACTTATCACACTCTGGAGCCTGGCAACAGCTGACTTAGAACCAACAGGGAAGCACACTGATGTTCAGGGTGTGTTCATTTTATGTCCAGATGATGAAAGGAAAATGGATAACTGTTGTGTTCTATCACTCTTGTCAACAACAATCACACAACAAAGTGCTGCAGAACAGGAGGTAGTGGACATCAAGTAGTAGAGACTCTTAACTCCTTAAATGGAGAACATGCTGTCCTTTCCTCTTTTGACTGACAAGCCCTGCTGGTATCCACCCCGGTTATGGTGAGTGTTTCTAGTCAAGAGGGAAAGAAGCATTGATTGAATCCTATGTCCTCACATTTGTGTAAGAATGTGCTGTACACTATGGAGTCGTTAATAACACGTATCTGCTGCTGCTGCTACAACCTGTTTTTCTCCTAACCAGAGATTGTATTCTCATGACGTTAACAAGACATGAGAGAGAAAGTACATGTAGGTATGGCAATACTGATCAAGAGCATTAAAAAGAGTCCTATCAAATGTGAAAACCAGCAGTAGAGGGGACTATTGTTCCTGAGGAGCTGGGTAAGGTCTAACCCTGGCTCTTTCTTTTCCTACTAGCACTGAGTTTGCTGATAACTTCTTTATTGAGGAAAAATGTACTTACTACGATATGTGATATGTTGTTGTCTCACCTACAGTGGCTTACGAAAGTATTCACCCCCCTCTTGGCATTTTTCCTATTTTGTTGCCTTACAACCTGGAATTAAAATAGATTTTTGAGGGGGTTGTATCATTTGATTTACACAACATGCCTACCACTTTGAAGATGCAAAAATATGTTTTATTGTGAAACAAACAAGAAATAACAACAAGTCTCTTGGGGTATACCTCTATAAGCTTGGCACATCTAGCCACTGGGATTTTTGCCCATTCTTCAAGGCAAGACTGCTCCAGCTCCTTTAAGTTGGATGGGTTCCGCTGGTGTACAGCAATTTTTAAGTCATACCACAGATTCTCAATTGGATTGAGGTCTGGGCTTTGACTAGGCCAGTCCAAGACATTTAAATGTATCCCCTTAAACCACTCGAGTGTTGCTTTAGCAGTATGCCTAGGGTCATTGTCTTGCTGGAAGGTGAACCTCTGTCCCAGTCTCACATCTCTGGAAGCCTGAAACAGGTTTCACTCCAGAATTTCCCTGTATTTAGCACCATCCATCATTCCTTCAGTTCTGACTAGTTTCCCAGTCCCTGCCGATTAAAAATATTGCCACTACATGATGCTGCCACCACCATGCTTCACTGTGGGGATGAGATTCTCATGGTGATGAGAGGTGTTGGGTTTGCGCCAGACATAGCGTTTTCCTTGATGGCCAAAAAGTTCAATTTTAGTCTCATCTAACTAATTCCATATATTTGGGGAGTCTCCCACATCCCTTTTGACAAACACCAAACATGTTTGCTTATTTTGTTCTGGACACTCTTTCATAAAGCTCTGTGGAGTGTACGGCTTAAAGTGGTCCTATGGACAGTTACTCAAATCTCCGGTGTGGAGCTTTGCAGCTCCTTCAGTGTTATCTTTGGTCTCTTTGTTGCCTCTCTGATTAATGCCCTCCTTGCCTGGTCTGTGAGTTTTGGTGGGCGGCCCTTTCTTGGCAGGTTTGTTGGGGTGCCATATTCTTTCAATTATTTAATAAGGGAATTAATGTTGCACCGTGGGATGTTCAAGTTTCGGATTTTGTTGTATAACCCAACCCTGATCTGTACTTCTCCACAACTTTGTCCCTGACCTGTTTGGAGAGCTCCTTGGTCTTCATGGTGCCACTTGCTTGGTGGTCCCCCTTGCTTAATGGTGTTGCAGACTCTGGGGCTTTTCAGAACAGGTGTATATATCAAATCAAATGTATTTATATAGCCCTTCTTACATCAGCTGATATCTCAAAGTGCTGTACAGAATCCCAGCCTTAAACCCCAAACAGCAAGCAATACAGTTGTAGAAGCACGGTGGCTGGGAAAAACTCTCTAGAAAGGCCAAAACCTAGGAAGAAACCTAGAGAGGAACCAGGTTATGAGGGGTGGCCAGTCCTCTTCTGGCTGTGCCGGTTGGAGATTATAACAGAACATGGCCAAGATGTTCAAATGTTCATAAATATATATATTCATATATACTGAGATCATGTGACAGATCATGTGACACTTATATTGCACACAGGTGGACTTTATTTAACTCATTATGTGACTTCTGACGGTAATTGGTTGCACCAGATCTTATTTAGGGGCTTCATAGCAAAGAGGGTGAATACATACACACCCACCACTTTTCTGTTTGTTTTTCTTTTACATTTTTTGAAACAAGTATTTTTTTAAACTTCACTTCCCCAATTTGGACTATTTTGTGTCTGCCCATTACATGAAATCCAAATAAAAAATCCGTTTAAATTACAGGTTGTAATGCAACAAAATAGGAAAAACGCCAAGGGGGTGAATACTTTCGCAAGGCACTGTAGCTATCTTAAAATGAATGCACTAATGGAAAGTAGCTCTGGATTCAAATGTAAATGTAAGGGTGAACTGTTAAAAGAAGTTCTGTAGTATTGTCTGGAATGGAAGAGCAGCAGTGACGTGTTAAAAAGTGGAGAGGGTTTCACAAGATGTAGTGGTGAGCCGTGAGAAGGGAAGTGCAGCTGACCTGACAGAGAGACAGAGGGGCCTGTAGTTTCTAACACAATACTTCCTCCCCACACAGACTCCCAAGCACAGATCCGGCCCCTTGCTGGATGCGCAAACACACAAAAGATGTTCTAAGATAGTTGAGTAAGCTTACAATAAGACTTCTTTCATTGATAGATTGATTTTGGATGCATTGTCACAACTTTTTCCCTACAACAGGCTGACTCACTCACAGTAGTGATGACAGGTGGAGTGAACTACAGTAGTCCTCTCTGAGCGCACAAAGCATCTCCCAGGTCTGACACTAGACAGCAGCAAGTGGGCTATTTTAACATAGCACTGGATCAACAGTCACATCAGCAGTTAGCTATTTAAAGCAGTCAGAACCTTGGTTTCACCCAGCTGAGGCCATTTCTGTGTGCTGAGCAGAATGCGTATGGATTGTGGTCTGAAATTTGTGACAAACAAACAGCCTTACTCAGGTTGTTCACATGAAAAGTGGGCATCATTCATTACAACAGAGATGCAATAGCGGCCCTCAAGGACTGAAGTACTGCTTGTTTTCTTACAGTATCTAATGTTCATGGTCGCTTATTTGTAATTGAATATCATTGATTGATTGGCCAGAGAGTTGTCTGACTCAC
The DNA here is from genome assembly GCF_021184085.1 of Oncorhynchus gorbuscha. NCBI lineage: Eukaryota > Metazoa > Chordata > Actinopteri > Salmoniformes > Salmonidae > Oncorhynchus > Oncorhynchus gorbuscha. Next base: position 34,974,293 of record NC_060187.1, read on the forward strand.
TGGGGTCGGAATATACATTTGTATTCGAACCTTCTCCTCCAAAGTTATCACTAGAAGGTTGAGAGAATTGGAACTCAGACCACAGTAATCATGTTAGACCTTTTTTCAGGATCCACCACACATCAAAACAAAACAGCGTTTAGGAACCCAAACAAGGCTAGGATCATATCACACGGTGTAATACAACATCGTTGGCCAAACCGGGTTGAACTCAACTCTTTATGTGGTGATTGGGGAAGTCAGGAAACTCTCTGCACGATGTGGTGGACGTCATCATCATACTGAAGGTATAGGAATGGGAGGGGAGCAGAAAATGGAAAGAGGGTCTTTTTTTTGGCAGTTACTTTAAAATGCACTACATTCGTTTTGGGTAAAGAAATCACCGAAACAAGGCCCGATCAAAGATTTGTATAACTAACCCAAGATAGACCACAGGACGTCAGTTCCAGTGGGAGCAAATAGATCATAGTGGGCAGAATAAGCAAGAGCTAGTGACAGCCTATTGGTGTGTTCTAGCAAGTATTTGCATATTTCTTTTAGGGAACACCTACCTCTGTGAAGTGCGTGTGTGCAACGACTCAATTCGCCCTTGCACTCCTTCTAAACAATGCAGTTGTTTGAAACTTTGGCAATGGGTAAAGTCTACAAAACTTAGTCTACTCTGTTCGTAACAGATTCTAGTTTTGGAAACAGAAAACTGTATCGAGATCAAATGTTTTATCAATGAGAAAATTGGCAGAATGTTGGCCAGAATCCATCTCGCTCCATCTTCTCCCACTGCCGTCCACTGGGCTTCCTCTCACCACCATATTTGGGAGTGAGTGGAAACGCCAACCAGATGCTTCACATTTATACATCCTGTGAAATATCTGTCTCATTGCTCTATCTGTGGTCCAATGGGACACTTTAAACTGAGTCCCCTCCCATTCCACAGACTCCTATAGGAAGCATATTCAATAGATACCACAACTACTGGTTATCACTGTCGTAGATCAGAGTGGGAAGCAGTACCTCACAGAGATGGCCAAATTGGCAAATGCTCACCTCATCTACAGAGCGTTGCCTGGTAACTGTCCTCAGCTTCCTGTACTGATAACCACAGTTAGTCACATTCTTAATGACACAGTTACACACAGAGAGACCCTGCTGCTGAGAAACTTCTCTCTGATGTCTGCTGGTCCACATGCCTTCCAATTACAGTTGGCCCTTGCTTCCTCTGGTTTTCTATACCCCTCCTGTTTGTAGATTCCCTCTCAGAATGTTCTGTAGCTCACATTCAGTATGAACTAGGTCATCTATAGATCTACCTCTGCTTTTCTCTCTGCCTCAATTACACATAAAAAGGGTGTGCATTCCCTAACCCTGTGCGTTCTCTCCTGCAGGGCAGTAAGTATCACTGGCAGAGTCAGAATGTCAAGCAGAGTGGTGTGGACGACATGGTGCTACTGTCCAAGATCAGTGAAGACGCCATCGTGGAGAACCTGAAGAAGAGATACATGGATGACTACATCTTCGTATCCTGTTTCATTGTCTGTTAGGGACCTTCATCACTTCTCACAAATGTCTCTTCAGAAGAAATACAGCAGACCTGCCCCCTCACACACTCTCAGACTGATGTATTTATAGGCATACACACATACATTCATACACACAAACAAAAAACTGTTACAAATGGCTTTTAAATTGAGAATTGAGGTCATTGAGGTCATTCCACTGGCCCATAGCATTAGGTCCTTCCATTCTATATCATTCGTGAGTACAGCTGATGTTTGTACTCATACAGTAGCAACAACACAATAACAAACATACATACCATCCTTGCCTCATCCCCCTACCACACATATGTACTCACTCAACGTCTTCACATGCGCAGACACACATGAATGTATGCAATAATAGGACTGCACAGTTCCTCTTTTGGATGCACTTTGTGACTCAGCAGCACACTTCCGTGTTTTTAGTACATATTTTACTGCACATTCGGGACTTAATTCATTCTTTGTGTGGGAAAAAAGCATTATATGTGTGTGTGTGTAATCCAGTCCGGATGAAACTAATGTATGGTTTGGGATATTTATCTTTTTGAAAAGTTTACATAATCAACAATTTCGCTGTGATTGTTTCAATATCATATTCCGTGATTTCAGAAGAAACACCCTTAACTGTCATGTGCAGACCTATATTGGCTCCGTGTTGATATCAGTGAACCCTTTCAAACAGATGCCCTACTTCACTGACCGGGAAATTGAACTCTACCAAGGGGCTGTGAGTAAAACATCCTATTGTTCAACACATACTTTGGTCTTTATACTGTATTCCCATTCACTTCCTTGTTTACCTTCAGAGTTGTATATTAAACTCCCTCCCTCCCTCCCTTTCTCTCTCTCTCTCTCTCTCTCTCTCTCTCTCTCTCTCTCTCTCTCTCTCTCTCTCTCTCTCTCTCTCTCTCTCTCTCTTATTTTTCTGTCCATCTTTCTCCATGTAAAGGCCCAGTATGAAAACCCTCCCCACATCTACGCCCTGACTGATAACATGTACAGGAACATGATGATTGATCAGGAGAACCAGTGTGTTATTATCAGGTGTGTTATTATACCAGTGTCATAACTGCTATCTCTTTCTGCTGGCAGGCAGTATGTAGTCCTAGTTTTTCTCTGTGCCTCTCTCACACGCACCCTAGGGCTTCTCATGTGCGTCATTCTACTACTTTTCTCAGAACTAACAAAGAACCAAAGCTCAATCAGTGTGTAATTTCCTTTCTAACGACACTGAACAGAAATATAAATGCAACATGCAACAATTTAAAAGATTTTACTCAGTTACAGTTCATATGAGAAAATCAGTCAATCAAAATAAATTCATTAGGCCCTGATCAATGGACTTCACATGACTGGGAATACAGACATGCATCTGTTGTTCACAGATACCTTTAAAAGAAAAGGTAGAGGCATGGATCAGAAAACCACTATTTGTCTCATGCAGCGCGACAACACATCTCCTTCGCATAGAGTTGATCAGGCTGTTGATTGTGGCCTGTGGAATGTTGTCCCACTCCTCTTGAATGGCTGTGTGAAGTTGCTGGATATTGTCGGGAGCTGGAACACTTTGTCGTACACGTCGATCCAGAGCATCCCAAACATTTTCAATTGGTGACATGTCTGGTGAGTATGCAAGCCATGGAAGAACTGGGACATTTTCAGCTTCCAGGAATTGTGTAGATCCTTGAGACATGGGGCTGTGCGTTATCATGGTGAAACAAGAGGTGATGGCGGCGGATGAACGGCACAACAATGGGCCTCAGGAACTCGTCACGGTATCTTTGTGTATTCAAATTGACATTGGTAAAATGCAATTGTGTTCGTTGTCCGTAGCTTATGCCTGCACATACCATAACCCCACCTCCACCATGGGGCTCTCTGTTCACAACGTTGACATCAGCAAATCGCTCGCCCACATGACACCATACATACCTACACACTTCTTCAGTGTGACAGTGGCTATCCATGGTAAGCATTTGCCCACTGAAGTCAGTTAGGACTCTGAACTGCAGTCAGGTCAAGACCCTGGTGAGGATGACGAGCACACAAATAAACTTCCCTGAGATGGTTTCTGACCGTTTGTGCAGAAATTCTTTGGTGGTGAAAACCCACAGTTTCATCAGCTGTCCGGGTGGCTGATCTCAGACTATTCCGCAGGTGAAGAAGCCTGATGTGGAGGTCCCGGGCTGACATGGTTACACGTTGTCGTTGGTTATGAGGCCAGTGGGACATACTTTATTATTATTATTTTTAAATTATTTATTGAATATTCGAAACATACAATATACTTGCAGTGAAGCCTCTCTACATCACACCAGTCATCCAACAGACTCCAATTCAGAGCGACACACAGAAGCATCCAGGGTCAATGCCCTGCTCGAGGGCATGTTGACCGATCTACCACCAGGCCAAAAAACGTGAACCCGAACCCTCCAAGATCCCTCCACAGTTCCCCAATAACTGTTCCTCAACCATTCGAGACTCTAAAGAGAAAACAGGAAAAGACAGAAGAAAACAGCAAACAACAATGCAAACAAATAATAATAATAATAATAATACATTTAAAACAAAGGACATCAAGGACAACTGAAATCATAATAGCAATGCCAACTGTATATGTTTGTGTGCATGTCTGGCACTATTACATGTATGTGTGTGTTCTTGTAGGTGTTCATTTGAATGAGTGTGTGTATATGCATGTGTACAAACACCTGCACAGCATCAGCCTCATGCAAACCGGCATTAGTTGTAAAAACACTGCCACTTAGTGTCATTCAAACGTACTTTTTATTATGATTTATTTTGACTTATTTTTGTATAATTTGTTTTACTTTTATCTTTTACCATCATTCTATCTCTCACACAGCAACTCCACTCCCACTTGTCTCCAATTCCACATACCAACCCTCAGCTTACCTCAGCCCGTCCCATCTATCTCTGCTGGCCACCCACTTCTGGTCTCTATGCAACTCATATCTTTCAACTATACTGTGATGTTTAATGTACAATTTCAATCTATCTAATCGAATAGAATCAACAGATTGCGAGATGAAAATAAATACTTTTACTAAGAGTATTAGTATATTAGTAATTGACTGATCCGGTCTCTCCAGATCTCCTAACAGTACTATTTCTAGGGCCAATTTTAGATCAATGCTATGCATTTTCAGCCGTTCCTGAACGTGAGACCAGAAACAGGCTACCTGAGGGTAATACCAAAATAAATGGTCTATTGATTCTGTATCCTCACAACAAAATCTGCAGAGCTTCGATGATTTTATGCCCCAAATATTCAACATTTTGTTGGTGGGAAGAATTCTATGTAATAATTTTAGCTGAAAAGCATGAAGTCTTGAATCTTGCGTTGTTTTATATATCAACTCATTCTCCCTGTACCATAGAATCAATACATCAAAAATCTCTTCCAAACTATTTTGTCATCTGTATGGCACAGTTGTCAACATCCTGTTCCTCAAATGAAACTGGTATATTTTCCTATTTATGCTATTTTTATTCCTCCTCCAGTTTTGATCCTTTATATTGGGCAGACAGACCATTTCCCTACCTCCTCCCGCTGCCACCCGCTTCCAATATGTCATATTGTACACTTATCATAATTAGGTTTTAGTCCAAAGAGTACAGAAAAGTTATCTAGATCTTTAATGAGACATTGCAGGGATCTAGCTTGTGGACTTAATATAAAACTTGAGTCATCGGCATTCTAAAATGATCTCCCAAAATTGTTGCAACCCCTATTACAGGCCTGTTCAACCTCTTTTGTATCGTCCGAGATTCCTAAAGATTGGAAAGCTGCCGCAGTCATCCCCCTCTTCAAAGGGGGAGACACTCTAGACCCAAACTGCTACAGACTATCTATTCTACCCTGCTTTTCTAAGGTCTTCAAAAGCCAAGTTAACAAACAGATTACCCACCATTTCGAATCCCACCATACTTTCTCCACCATGCAATCTGGTTTCAGAGGTGGTCATGGATGCACCTCAGCCACGCTCAAGGTCCTAAATGATATCATAACCACCATCGATAAGAGACATTACTGTGCAGCCGTATTCATCGACCTGGCTAAGGCTTTCGAATCTGTCAATCACAACATTCTTATTGGCAGACTCAACAGCTTTGGTTTCTCAAATGATTGCCTCGCCTGGTTCACCAACTACTTCTCTGATAGAGTTCAGTATGTTAAATCAGAGGACCTGTTGTCCGGACCTCTGGTAGTCTCTATGGGGGTGCCACAGGGTTCAATTCTCGGGCCTCTTTTCTCTGTATACATCAATGATGTCGCTCTTGCTGCTGGTGATTCTCTGATCCACCTCTACGCAGACAACACCATTCTGTATACTTCTGGCCCCTCCTTGGACACAGTGTTAGCTAACCTCCAGACGAGCTTCAATGCCATACAACTCTCCTTCCGTGGCCTCCAACTGCTCTTAAATGCAAGTAAAACTAAACGCATGCTCTTCAACCGATTGCTGCCCGCACCTGCCCGCCAGTCCAGCATCACTACCCTGGACGGTTCTGACTTAGAAAATGTGGATAACTACAAATACCTAAGTGTCTGGTTAGACTGTAAACTCTCCTTCCAGACTCACATTAAGCATCTCCAATCCAAAATTAAATCTATAATCGGCTTCCTATTCTGCAACAAAGCATCCTTCACTCATGCTGCCAAACATACCCTCGTAAAACTGACCATCGTACTGATCCTCGACTTCGACGATGTCATTTACAAAATTGCCTCCAACACTCTACTCAACAAATTGGATGCAGTCTACCACAGTGCCATCCGTTTTGTCACCAAAGCCCCATATACTACCCACCACTGCGACCTGTACGCTCTCGTTGGCTGGCCCTCGCTTCATACTCGTTGCCAAACCCACTGGCTCCAGGTCATCTACAAGTCTCTGCTAGGTAAAGCCCCTCCTTATCTCATCTCACTGGTCACCATAGCAGCACCCACCCATAGCATGCGCTCCAGCAGGTAAATCTCACTGGTCACCCCCAAAGCCAATTCTTCCTTCGGCCGCCTCTCCTTCCAGTTCTCTGTTGCCAATGACTGGAACAAACTGCAAAAATCACTAAAGCTGGAGATTCTTACCTCCCTCACTAGCTTTAAGCACCAGCTGTCAGAGCAGCTCACAGATCACTACATCTGTACATAGCTCATCTGTAAATAGCCAATCTAATCTACCTCATCCCCATACTGTATTTATTTATTTATCTTGCTCCTTTGCACCCCAGTACCTCTACTTACGCATTCATCTTCTGCACATTCTACCATTCCAGTATTGAATTGTTATATTGTAATTACTTCGCCACCATGGCCTATTTATTGCCTTAACTCTCTTATCCTACCTCATTTGCACATGCTGTATATAGATTTTTCTACTGTATTATTGATTGTATGTTTGTTTATTCCATGTGTAACTCTGTGTTTTGTATGTGTCGAACTGCTTTGCTTTATCTTGACCAGGTTGCAGTTGCAAATGAGAACTTGTTCTCAACTAGCCTACCTGGTAGTAAATAAAGGTGATGTAAAAATAAAATAAAAATACATGGACACCTTTGATTTTAAGCCTTGGATTTCTAATCCTCTAATGTTGTTATTGGATCTGATTTTAATAGCTAGCATTTCGATGGCCATAACGAATAGATATGGTGACAGCGGACACCCTTGTTAAACTCCTCTTGACAATTCAAAACTCTCTGAGTAGTAGCCGTTATTTACTATTTTACACCTGGGGTTGCTATACATTATTGTTACCCATTTTATAAGAGAATTACCGAAATTGAACTAATGTAATAGATTACATAATAGATTACATTAGTTCGTTCTTGAATAAGTTCCTCTTTATGTTCTTTATGTTTTTCTTCTAACTTGTATCTCTGTAGTATCATTTTTATTGCTATCTACCTGTACTATTAGTTCATGTATTTCCCTTGTTAATCTTGTCTTTTTAGACAGAAACTGCTTTTTTATTATTGATGAATATTGAATTGAATGACCCCTGAAGGTACATTTGAAGGTATTCCAAACAATAAGAGGATTTGCTGAACCTATATTGTACTGAAAAAATTAAGTTCTAAGTTATTTTGTCTTAGTTAAAAATAAGTTGTCTTCCAGTAAACTTTGATAAAATTTCCAATATCCCCGTCCACGTGGAAAATCTATAAGAGTTATGTGAATGCCAATTAGATGATGATCCGATCGCATTCTGTCTCCTATTAAAAACATTTATGCAAGAGAGAAAGAGATAAGAAAGTAGTCAAGACGACTAGCTTGATTATGTCTCAATAGGTCGGGTTTTTTTAGCCTCCAAATATCCACTATTTTTAATGTGTCCATAATATTTGTGATTTTCTTAAGGGCACTGTTTGTAGAGTGATGACCTTTACGGTCCATTGAGGTACTTAACACTGTGTTATAGTCTCATACCATAATGATTAGATCATAAGTTCAATAAATTGATATAAATATTTTTGAAGAACTCTGGATCATCCTGATTTGGACCATATAAATTAATGGGCCAAATCTTTTTTCATATTCAACATTTTTGTTAATTAATATCATCACACCCTTTGAGTTCCTTTGTCCGTGACAGAAATTGATTTCACCACCCTGTATTTCACCACCCCTTATCCCACTCAACTTCATCTAAGGATGTAGAGTGAGTTTCCTGTAAACAGTATACGTTAAACAGTGGGACATACTGCCAAATTCTGTAAAACAACATTGGAGGCGGCTTATGATAGAGAAATTAACATTAAATTCTCCGGCAACAGCTCTGGTACACATTCCTGCAGTCAGCATGCCAATTGCACGCTTCTTCAAAACTTGAGACATCTGTGGCATTGTGTTGTGTGACAAAACTGCACATTATAGAGTGGCCTTTTATTGTCCCCAGCACAAGGTGCACCTGTGTAATGATCATGCTGTTTAATTAGCTTCTTGATATTCCACACCTAATGGATTATCTTGGCAAAGGAGAAATGCTCACAAACAGGGATATAAACACATTTGTGCACAGAATTTGAAATAAATAAGCTTTATGTGCATATGGAACATTTCTGGGATATTTTAGTTCAGGTCATGAAACATGGGACCAACACTTTACATGTTGTGTTTATATTTTTGTTTAGTATAAAAGAAACAGAAACTCATGTGCAGTCATAGATCACCTTCACAGCAAGTCTCACAAAAATGTTTTTTTTTTGATACAGTGTAAGTTAGAGGGTTATCATTAATATGGCTGTATGTTTTGTGTGTGTTGTGCCAGTGGGGAGAGTGGAGCTGGGAAGACTGTGGCTGCAAAATACATTATGGGTTACATATCCAAAGTATCAGGAGGAGGTGATAAAGTGCAGGTATTACCTTCTGTTATTACAATTACTACTACTACCATTAGCATTACTATTACTACTATTACCATTACTATTACTACTATTACCATTACAATTACTATTACTAATATTAGCATTGCCATTACTATTACTACTATTACCATTACTATTACTACTATTACCATTACTATTACTACTATTAACATTACTATTACTACTATTACCATTACTATTACTACTATTACCATTACTATTACTACTATTACTACTATTACCATTACAATTACTATTACTACTATTACCATTACTAGTACTACTATTAGCATTACCATTACTAATGACTGTGAAGGAAACTGAAGTGCTGTATTGTGATGTTTCTCTGTATGTGTCTCTCAGCATGTGAAGGACATCATCCTCCAGTCCAATCCTCTATTAGAGGCCTTCGGCAATGCCAAGACTGTCCGCAACAACAACTCCAGTCGCTTTGTGAGTGATATGTACAGCAATCAGCCTCCCTTCATCTTTCTCCTCCTCTCTAGACACTGTGTGTGGGCTAATAAAGTAAGACTGATACTGATAATTTCTGTTAGTTCTGTGCTAACTATTGTTATAGACAATACACTGTGCACAGAGGCTGTTGTTTTTCCTGTGCTCTACCAGAGGTGATCTGAATTCTGCAGACTATATACCCACAGCAGCAGTATGCAACAGCCACCTTTCACCCTCTCCCCTTTCCCTACTGCTGAGATCCTGAGATGTTAGCCTCAACTCCTAACCACATCCACATGCAACAGTTCAGGCTTTGTAGCTGAGTGCATGTCACCTCTGGGGTTTCCTGCCTCTGAGGTGCCCAGCTGTATGTACTGTAGGCCTCTATTATAGAAGAACAACACAATGAGATGAAAGAGCTTGAGAAGACTGAGCTGAGGTGAAATCCTGGGTGGGGTCAACAGCTGTGTGGTAAAGTAAATATATTATTTTGTGGTACATCTTGTGGTACAGAGCAGTAAGTACATCTTGTGTCACTGCTCTGATAATTCCATTCTACCAATGCACAGGGCCACATACCCATTCCCATTTAAATATGAGTCATTTAGCAGACGCTCTTATCCAGAGCTACTTACAGGAGCAATTAGGGTATAGTGCCCTGATCAAGGGAGCATCGACAGATTTTTCACCTAGTCCGTTCAGGGCTTCGATACCAGCGCTCTTTCGGTTACTGGCCCAACGCTCTTAACCACTAGGCTACCTGCCCACAAAGTCAGAATAATGAACCATGTCTAATTTGAGTGAAAGGTTTTTGTGTGTGTTCTGATCTAACAGGGTAAGTACTTTGAGATCCAGTTTAGCAGAGGAGGAGAGCCGGACGGTGGTAAAATCTCTAACTTCCTTCTTGAGAAGTCGAGGGTGGTGAGCCAGAATGAGAACGAGAGGAACTTCCACGTCTACTACCAGGTCAGTCAGGCCCCGAGCTAGGCCAGCAGTAACTTAACAACCCACAATGACAATGTGTTTGACTTTCTCAGCCGACAGCACAGATTTAACGGTTCTGTAGGGTTTCATAATTGTGTGTGAATTGTTGATATGTAATCCATGTGCTATAACTTTCAGTTGTGTTTTGTCTGAACTGTTGTATTTAGCTAATAGAAGGAGCCAACCCCCAGCAGAAAGAAGCCCTGGGCATCATGACTCCAGAGTACTACTACTACCTGAACCAGTCTGGGACATACAAAGTGGACGGAACCAACGACAGCAAGGACTTTCAGGAGACAATGGTACCTTACGCCATCAGGGATTAAAACAGAGTACACATTTTATTTATTTATTGAGACATCACAGAAGCACTGGGAACACATTGACACTCATATTTATATTCATAATACAGGCTTATATTAGTTAAATATACTGTTCTTTTGTGTATTCCCAGTCCTAGTGTGTTGTCAGGGCCAGCAGTAATGGCGCTCTGTACAGGACCATAGACATCAGTGATGAGTTTTGTCCACAGGAAGCCATGAATGTGATTGGGATCCCAGAGGCCTACCAGGCTCAGGGGCTGCAGATCATAACAGGAATCCTGCACCTTGGAAACATCAGCTTCATAGAGGCAGGCAACTATGGGCAGGTGGAGAGCACTGACTGTGAGTGGGAGAAGACAAACATGCCTAATACACACACATGCACACAGAGCTCCACATGAACACATTCACACAGAGCTCCACATGGACACATGCACACAGAGCTCCACATGAACACATGACCACAGAGCTCCACAAGAACACATGCTCACAGAGCTCCACATGAACACATGCACACAGAGCTCCACATGAACACATGCACACAGAGCTCCACATGAACACATGCACACAGAGCTCCACATGAACACATGACCACAGAGCTCCACATGAACACATGCACACAGAGCTCCACATGAACACATGCTCACAGAGCTCCACATGAACACATGCACCACAGAGCTTCACATGAACACATGCACACAGAGCTCCACATGCACAAGTAAGCATCAATGCAACTGTCCCCATAAGGTGAAAAAATATTAGAGAGGGATAGACACCAAAACACACTTTTGCTATAATGAAAGCAGGAATTCATGTATTTTGCTCAGGTGTTCTGTTTGTTCTGTATGTTTTTCCTCCCTCCCAGTGCTTGCCTTTCCTGCCTATCTGCTGGGCGTTGACCCAACACGTCTGCAAGACAAACTGACCAGCAGAAAGATGGACTCAAAGTGGGGTGGAAAGTCTGAGTCCATCGATGTGACACTCAATCAAGAACAAGCCACCTATACCCGAGACGCCCTGGCTAAGGCCCTCTACACACGACTCTTTGACTACCTGGTGGAGGTCAGGGACAACTAAACTCAGCAAACAAATAAACGTCCTCTCACTGTCAACTGTGTTTATTTTCAGCAAACTTTTTAACGTGTAAATATTTGTGTGAGCATAACAAGATTCAACAACTGAGACATAAACTGAACAAGTTCCACAAACATGTGACTAACAGATGGAATAATGTGTCCCTGAACAGAGGGGTCAAAGTCAAAAGTAACAGTCAGTATCTGGTGTGGCCACCAGCTGCATTAAGTACTGCAGTGCATCTCCTCCTCATGGACTGCACCAGATTTGCCAGTTCTTGCTGTGAGATGTTACCCGACTCTTCCGCCAAGGTACCTGCAAAATCCCGGACATTTCTGGGGGAATGGCCCTAGCCCTCACCTTCCGATTCAACAGGTCCCAGACGTGGGAAGGGTACCACATGAGGGAGGAGGATGCCTTCCCTGTAACGCACAGCGTTGAGATTGCCTGCAATGACAACCAGCTAAATCCGATGATGCTGTGACACACCGCCCCAGACCATGACGGACCCTCCATCTCCAAATCGATCCCGCTCCAGAGTACAGGCCTCAGTGTAACGCTCATTCCTTCGACAATAAGCGTAAATCCGACCATCACCCCTGGTGAGACAAAACCACGACTCGTCAGTGAAGAGCACTTTTTGCTGTCCTGTCTGGTTCAGCGACAGTGGGTTTGTGCCCATAGGCAGCGTTGTTGCCGGTGATGTCTGGTGAGGACCTGCCTTACAATAGGCTTACATGCCCTCAGTCCAGCCTCTCTCAGCCTATTGCGGACAGTCTGAGCACTGATGGAGGGATTGTGCGTTCCTGGTATAACTAAGGCAGTTGTTGTTGCCATCCTGTACCAGTCCCGCAGGTGTGATGTTCGGATGTACTAATCCTGTGCAGGTGTTGTTACACGTGGTCTGCCACTGCGAGGACAATCAGCTGTCTATCCTATCTCCCTGTAGCGCTGTCTTCAGCTTCCACAGTACGGACATTGCAATTTATTGCCCTGGCCACATCTGCAGTCCTCATGCCTCCTTGCAGCATGCCTAAGGCACGTTCACGCAAATGAGCAGTGACCCTGGGCATCTTTCTTTTGGTGTTTATCAGAGTCAGTAGAAAGGCCTCTTTAGTGTCCTAGGTTTTCATAACTGTGACCTAAATTGCCTACCGTCTGTTAGTTGTGTCTCAACGACAGTTCCACAGGTGGTTGTTCATTAATTGTTTATGAACTGTAATTGTAAACCCTTTACAATGAAGATCGGTGAAGATCTGTGAAGTTATTTGGATTTTTACAAATTATCTTTGGAAGACAGGGTCCTGAAAATGGGACGTTTCTTTTTTTGCTGAGTTTACTATACACTGCAACGATACACACACAGACACAAATACAGTAATGGTGACACGTCCATTTCATACTAATGAACTCTCCTCTCTCTTCCTCTCCTATTCCCAGGCAATAAACAAAGCCATACAGAAACCTCATGAAGAATACAGTATAGGAGTACTTGACATATATGGCTTTGAGATATTTCAGGTAAATTAAATACATAGACATGTACATGACCTCTGATGGGATAACAAGACCAGACATAGCTGTGTGATAACATTCTCTTCAATCTGGATGTGTGCTTTCTGACAGAGGAATGGGTTTGAGCAGTTCTGCATCAACTTTGTCAACGAGAAGCTACAGCAGATATTTATTGAGCTGACACTGAAGGCTGAACAGGTACAAACCACTCTCAAACATCAACACTCTTCATTTCCTTTACGAGGTGTCTTGGATGTTGTGAAAATGATATTGGCATTGTCTATCTCTCTGTGTTTCTCACAGGAAGAGTATGTTCAGGAAGGCATCAAGTGGACACCAATTGAGTATTTCAACAACAAGGTTGTGTGTGACCTCATCGAGAATAAGTTGGTGAGCCCAAAATGACAATATCGCCACAAATGGAATTTCCACAAATGTGTCTTTATTCTGCTTGTGGCTACCACGCTAAATGTCTAACAATCCCCTCCAGAACCCGCCAGGCATCATGAGTGTGCTGGATGATGTGTGTGCCACCATGCATGCCAAGGGTGAGGGGGCAGATGGCACCCTGCTCCAGAAGCTCTCTGCGGCGGTGGGCACTCACGAACACTTCAACAGCTGGAACTCTGGCTTTGTCATCCACCACTATGCAGGCAAGGTGGGTACCAGGAGAGGACAAGTCTTCTCACGCTCAAAACACATAGACGTAGACAATTCTAGGCTGAGGTAGAAAGGAATGTTCCATCAATGGGAAGTGGGTAGGTAGACATGTGTGAAGGTCGGTGGGAATGTTGATATTTACACATGATGTCTCATGTCACCTCAGGTCTCCTACGAAATAAATGGCTTCTGTGAGAGAAACCGGGACGTGCTTTTTACTGACCTCATTGAACTCATGCAGAGCAGTGAACAGTACGTATGCCTCTATCTTTACCTTAACAGACACGTGTCTCAAAACAACCAAGGCTTGAAGATAATGTGGGAAATGTGGTCCTCCATCTTGTTCCCACAGTGACTTCATCCGCAGCCTCTTCCCTGAAAACCTCAACACAGACAAGAAGAGCAGGCCCACTACTGCTAGCTCTAAGATCAAGGTAACAGTCCCAACTCTACTGCCAGCACTGTGGTTCAGTGGCTGAGTGGAACAGGACACCCATAGGTTTGAGATGATTAGTAGCTACATGGTGGTATATCCATCTCTTGTGTTCTCTCTGCAGAAACAAGCCAATGATCTGGTGAACACGTTGATGAAGTGCACCCCCCACTATATCCGATGTATCAAACCCAACGAGACTAAGAGACCCAAGGACTGGGAGGAGAGCCGGTTTGTCTCTATTAACACCCCCCAACAGACACCAAATATCCAATAGCAGAAAGTTATGACGGTATAGTTTGGAACATCAGAAGTGGAACATCAGAGTAAAGGGGATGATGAAACTATGTGTGTGTGTTTAGGGCCAAGCACCAGGTGGAGTACCTTGGGCTGCGGGAGAACATCCGTGTGCGTCGAGCCGGCTACGCCTACCGCAGAGTCTTCAATAAGTTCCTACAGAGGTGAGTCTTACTTACTCCTAGGTGTGTGTCCTTCAATGTCTGCTTTGTGTCCTCTTCTCAGTGTGTGTGTGTGTGTGTGTGTGTGGGGGGGGGGTTGTAGTGTATGCCCCCCCCCCCCCCCCTCCCAGTGTCTGACCCTCTGTGTGTGGCCTACAGGTATGCCATCCTGACGGCAGAGACGTGGCCGTGCTGGCGGGGGGGAGAGCAGCAGGGGGTCCTGCATCTCCTCCGCTCTGTCAACATGGACACAGATCAGTACCAGATGGGGCGCTCCAAGGTCTTTGTCAAGGCCCCAGAGTCGGTAGGGGCCCACATAGGTCTCCCTGAGAAAAGTGCTATTTCTTTTATCTCAATGGGTCTTCCCAGTTTAAATGAATATATGAAATGTATTACAAAAAAGGTGTGAGGTATTCATCTATATACTGTAAAAGGGTTTCTTTGATCAAAGCATTCCCTCTCCCCTCCGTCTCTCCTAGCTCTTCCTATTGGAAGAGATGCGGGAGAGGAAATTCGACATGTTCGCCAGGACCATCCAGAAGGCCTGGAGAAGGTATATCGCCAGGAGGAAATATGAACAGATGAGGGAGGAGGGTAAGTGTGTCAATGAACCTAGAGGGGTGTGTGGGGATGAAACAAGGAAGAAATATGAATATACATAAATCAATGTAAATACAGAAAATTCATATACAGCAATGAATATGTCCTTGAAAGGTCTTACTTAAAATGACCATGTACTCCCCTCTCTCGCATGTTATCCGCAGCCTCGGACATCCTGTACAACTCTAAGGAGCGGAGGAGGAACAGCATCAACAGGAACTTTGTAGGAGACTATCTGGGCCTGGAGCAGAGGCCTGAGCTCAGACAGTTCCTGGCCAAGAGGGAGCGAGTCGACTTTGCAGACTCGGTCAACAAGTTTGACCGCAGGTTCAATGTGAGTCTACCTGTCCCTCCCCTACAGAGTGGTGAGGAAAAGAGAGCCTATGCCGGGGTTAACAACACAACATGGGGTTTAACTTCTTCCATTTACACACACTCATTCTCACTCTTATTCTTTCTCTCCCCCTCCCATTTTCTCTCTCCAGTCCATCAAGAGGGACCTGATTCTGTCTCCCAAGGGCATCTACCTGATAGGCAGAGAGAAGGTGAAGAAGGGGCCAGAGAAGGGACAGATAAAAGAGGTGTTAAAGAGGAAGCTGGAGTTTGAGAGCATCCACTCTGTCTCTCTCAGGTAAAGGGGTTTTCTCCCTGCTCCACTTAGAATAGCATATAACAGTCCGGTATGATGTATTTCCAGGCAGTACCATTGGGAACTTTTGTGGTCAGTGTTGTCATTAATAAACAGGAACTGATCACACAGGATATGTAAAGAAAAAGAACTATGCTATATCGGCCTACTGTGTGTGACACTTCTTGTCTTCTATCAACGGCAAGCCCTCAAACCTTTCCATTTCTGCCTTTCTCCCTCTCTTTGTAGTATGAGACAGGATGATTTCTTCATCGTGCATGAGGCTCAGTATGACAGTCTGCTAGAGTCCAACTTCAAGACAGAGTTCCTCAGCCTGCTCTGTAAGCGCTATGAAGAGGTGACCAAGAACAAGCTGTCTCTCTCCTTCAACGACAGGTATGACTACACACATACTGGATAGGAACAGCCTTGCTATATGACTCTCTATGTGTGGGGTCTCCATAGTTTAGTTGATCAAGTTAACTTTGGATGAAAGCATCTGGTAAAATGGATCATATCATTCATGTCCACTGTTGTGGCTCTCTACAGACTGGAGTTCCGGGTGAAGAAGGAGGGCTGGGGTGGAGGTGGCACCCGTGTTGTGGTGTTCCAGAGGGGACAGGGAGACCAGGCAGAGATCAAACCAGCTGGAAAGACCCTCACCATCAACGTGGGAGACGGCCTGCCAAAGACCTCCAGTGAGTATCAGGAACAGACTATATCACATACCGAAGTGGAAAAGAAACATAGATATAGTAGATCATGTATAGAATACTAAGTCTGACTCAATACAGTGTACAGTATATAATATATCCTGTTAATCCTAATGTGTCATAGTTGAAAACTCTACATGTTTATTTTGTCAGAGCCCACCAAGAAGGGATCTCCACAGAACCATGGAGGGGGCAGGAGTCAGCCTCCTAGCAGAGGTAAACTGGTCCAGATATGTTCCTACGTCATTGGCAGGCCTCATTTCATAAACATGGACTTGCAGTGCTTACTATGAACTGTGTACCACCACTGTGATAATTATGTTGAGATCTTAGAGGTCTTAGTGTATGAATGGTATACAATGGTATACTTGTGTTTTGATGGTATCTGTGTTCCTCTTCTTTGACTAGGGCACCAGAATGGTGCACCCAGAGTTAGAGGTGCTCCACCGCCCCAGCAGCCAGAGCAAACCTACTCCATCCCCCAGAAACAGAACCGGCCCCCAGCGCCGCCCTCCCCAAACTGGGCTCCCTGAATACAAGACGAGGCTCGGCTCAGACTCAGCAGGGGAACCTGGACTTCCTTAACGTGCCTGACCAGGGCGTGTCTGGGTGAGCTGAATAAACTGAGCACACAGTGGGTATTCACAACATATACTATCTCCCTCTCTCTCATCTCTCTCTCTCTCTCTCTCTCCCCCCCTCCAGAATGCAGAGGAAGAGGAGTATCAGCAGCCAGCGGCCACCCCCGGCCCCATCCAGCCGGCCCAAGGCCCAGCCACGCCCCACCGGCCCGCGTTGCCGGGCGCTGTACCAGTATGCTGGCCAAGACACAGACGAGCTCAGCTTCGACACCAATGATATCATCGACCTGCTCAATGAAGGTGAGGAACACATAGGGAAGGAATAGAATAGTACTCAATTCTCTATTTGTTAAGAAACTGTGTCCATCTCAACAATGGAAAAGGGTGAGAAGAAAGAGGCAGAAGAGACTAGAGAACTTGTTGGATGCTTGGCACTACAACACCAGTGCTGTTATGCTTTAAGTGCTGATCCCGAATAAGCTCACAGCATCAATTCATGCTCAGACCTGTATTGGATGAGTTCTAAGACTGTACTGTGTATGGAGTCCACAGCTGTCCATATCTCTGTGTTCCCCTGCAGATGCATCAGGCTGGTGGAGAGGCAGGTTTTGTGGCAAGGAAGGACTCTTCCCTGGGAACCACGTGGAGAAGATCTGATTACTGCCTGTCCTGTGGCCCAACAAACAATGTATACAACAGACATGACTATCCACTGTAAAGCAATGCTGAATTGCATGGAAGCCTAACAGTAATTACAAGAGATATCTGATTTATAAGCATATCAATAGAATCATCACCAGTTCTTTATAATATCTGCACAACAATATAAGTAGAGTAAGATGCATGTTGGGAAGCTAGCTGAAACAGAGAACCGTGACTTTCTTTTTCCAATTTCACAAAAGAGGACAGCTTTGAGGTGCAAACTCAAAATAGGACGCAATGATTTTATGCATATTATTTAAAAAATTGCTTTGTGATAACCGTGAAACAAATGTAATGCCATCAAGTGTAGAATAAAAAGCATCCCAGAAATTCTGATTTTGTCTTTGAGTAAATACTACCTTTAAAGGGGCAATCAACAGTTCCTACATCCATTTGGTTGACTAATAAATGAATGATATGCCACCATTGAGTCCTGAAAAATATAACTTATAAATGCCATCAGAACCCAAAATGTAAGCTTGTTTACCCCAATGTTTGTAAAGAAAGAAAATGTCAACAAACACTATACAGCCTCAAAACATGGTTCAAACTATCATTCCTTGCACCCATAGCTCTGTCTATGAATTTTTGTGATTACATTTCCCCAGCCTGATCCCTCAGCTTTTTACCGAACCAGGGGTGTAGAGGGCTGCTTTGATATCGTTTCTACTTATGATTGCTGCTTTACGCAACCACTGGGAGGCGCCACTGCACCATTTCCTTGTCTTCAATTCTTGCAAGTCAATGTGCACTGAGCATAAACGCTTCACTGATGTATGATAATATACATGGTTATTTATAATAATAATAATATGCCATTTAGCAGACACTTTTATCCAAAGCGACTTAACCCACTACCCTGGCGTTACAAGCGCCATGCTCTACCAACTGAGCTACAGAAGGACCATTTGATGTTATAAACTTGTAATTACAAATAATAGTTCTGCTATGTTGAATTCGTTACAAAACTCGTTTATGGGTTGTAAAATAACTTCACCTTGAAGTTAACAAATGAACAGAGAATTTATATTTTTGTCATGTGGCAGTGGTCATAATAAAGACAATTATTATAGATACAGAAATGATTGATATACTGTTTTTGTCTCCTTGACGCAATGTGTAACTAAATTAAACTGAATGCTTGAAGGCTAATGCTAATCCAACATTCTTATATCATGATTAGCTATCAATAATGAACCTTGGAATGCACCCTTGTTTTTCAAAGTCTCGTAACCCTTGAAGAATGCTGTCTTCATTATGGCTATGAGTGATGTGTTGTCAGGAGAGGGTGCAGTAGATTCTTCTTCAGCTGGGAGGACTGGTCCAGCAGGTGAGCACTAACTGAAACTGGGAGCTTTACATGTTAAGAATGGAAATGCTAATCCATTACAATGTTCAATGTGTGGATGCAGTTTGCAGTAGTTTTTGGAACAGTTACTGAAGAATGCAGCAGGTGGTTCCATCTTTGACCAATTATGCTGTATAAAAACATGTCTTGACAATATGAAGTGTTGAATATGCATAGTAGAAAAGTGTATACAGTGTATTCACAAATTATTCAGACCCCTCGACTATTTCCACGTGTTGTTACATTACGGCCTTATTCTAAAATTGATTAAATAGTCCCCCCCCCTCATTAATCTACACCTAATACCCCATAAGGACAAAGCAAAAACATTTTTTTTAAAGATTTTGCAGATTTATAATAAAAAATTAAAAAATAACATTTACATTAAGTATTCAGACCTTTGTTGAAGCACGTTTGGTAGTGATTACAGCCTGGAGTCTTCTTGGGTATGATGCTACAAGCTTGGCACACCTGTATTTGTGAGTTTCTCCCGTTCTTCTCTGCAGATCTTCTCAAGCTCTGTCAGGTTGGATGGGGAGTGTCGCTGCACAGCTATCTTCAGGTCTCTCCAGAGATGTTCGACCGGGTTCAAGTCCGGGCTTTGGCTGGCCCACTCAAGGACATTCAGAGACCCGAAACCCCTCCTGCATTATCTTGGCTGTCTGCTTAGGGTCATTGTCCTGTTGGAATGTGAACCTTCACCCCAGTCTGAGGTCCTGAGTGCTCTGGAGCAGGTTTTCATCCATGATCTCTCTGTACTTTGCTCCGTTCATCTTTCCCTCGATCTCCCAGTCATGACTAGTCTCCCAGTCTTGACTAGTCTCCCAGTCGTTACTAGTCTCCCAGTCTTCACTAGTCTCCCAGTCTTGACTAGTCTCCCATGACAGTAAAAGGCTGACATGTGCCTTTTACTGAGTGGCTTCCGTCTCGCCACTCTACTATGAAGGCCTGATTGGTGGAGTGCTACAGAGATGGCTGTCCTTCTGGTAGGTTCTCCCATCTCCACAGAGGAACTATGGAGCTCTGTCAGAGTGACCATCGGGTTCTTGGTCACCTCCCTGACCAAGGCCCTTCTACCCCGATTGCTCAGTTTGGCCGGGCGGCCAGCTCTAGGAAGAGTATTGGGGGTTCCAAACTTCTTCCATTTAAGAATGATGGAGGTAACTGTGTTCTTGGGGACTTTCAATGCTGCAGGAATGTTTTGGTACCTTTCCCCAGATCTGTGCCTGGACACAATCCTGTCTCTGATCTCTAAAGACATTTCCTTCAACCTCTTGGCTTGGTTTTTGCTCTGACATGCACCGTCAAATGTGGGACCTTATATAGACAGGTGTGTACCTTTCCAATCAATTGAATTTACCACAGGTGGACTCCTATCAAGTTTTAGAAACATCTCAAGGATGATCAGTGGAAACAGGATGCATCTAAGCTCAATTTTGAGTCTCATAGCAAAGGGTCTGAATTCTTATGTAAATAAGGTAATTCAGTTTTTTATTTGTTATAAATCTGCTAAAATTAAAATAAACTGTTTTTGCTTTGTCATTATGAGGTAGATTGATGAGGTAGATTGTGTAGATTGATGAGGATTTTTATTTATTTAATCCATTTTAGAATATGTCTGTAACGTAACAAAATGTGGAAAAAAAATCAAGGGGTCTGAATACTTTCCGAATGCACCGCACCTAGTGAATAACCAGTGGATAACCAATCAACTAAATCCGACCATATACCATGGGAATGACAAAACGTATTTGCACTGCTCTGATTACATTGGTAACCAGTTTATAATAGCAATAGCTATTAGCTATAATAATAATACCTCTGGGTTTTGTGGTATATGGCCAATATACCACGGATAAGGGCTGTAATCCAGGCACTCCAGGTTGCATCATACCCGGTGAGAATACGACCAAGGGAGAGCCTGAAAACACATTAGCAATACTGTCATCGTATCTTAGAATGTGCCAATGTTTGTGAACGATTCCCTTAATTTGTTCAGAGCACTTTGAATAGTGAGTGGTATTTATTTTATTTTATTTAACCCTTATTTTACCAGGTAAATTGACTAATTTTCAGCAACGACCTGGGAAATAGTTACAGGGGAGAGGAAGGGGGATGAATGAGCCAATCGTAAACTGGGGATTATTAGAAGGCCATGATGGTATGAGAGCCAGATTGTGAATTTAGCCAGGACACCGGGGTTAACATCCCTACTCTTACAATAAATGCCATGGGATCTTTAGTGGCCACAGAGTCAGGACACCCGTTTAACGTCCCATCCGAAAGACGGCACCCTAAGAACGCAAGAATGCTTCTTTTTGCCAGACAGAAATAGATCATGTCTCGATTTGTTTTGAGTTTTCTCAATGGCAGTATTAATCTGACCATTGTTGTACCCCCTCTCCTTGAATTGTCTTTGCGTGTCAGCCATATTTCTTTCGAAATCTTTGCAAATTCGTTTGATTCGCCAGAATTGGCTGCAGCGCAAACTGTTTTTCAAGGGAAGCGGGTGACAACTATCAGCCTTAAACAAAAGATTAGGATCAGTAGGTTTCCTGTGATCAGGAAGATCAGTGTTTGGAACATTATCCTCACATAAAATCAGAAGATCAGGGAAACTGATTGACACATGTCAGATTACATAGTAAATCTCAGGTGCTCAGAAGAAGAGTTTAGAAAAGCATGGAATGCCTGGAGCTGTTTTGCATCACCCCTCCATAGAACACAAATATCATCAATGTACGGTTTCTAAATTGTAATGTCAGGCAAGAAAACATTTTTGAGAGGATTAAGAATGGACTGTTTCTCAATGTAACCCACATACAAATTAGCACAGTTAGGAGCCATAGGGTATCCCATAGCAGTACCCTTCGTCTTAATAAAGAAATCATATGAGCAGACGACATACTCAATGAATACAGCCATACTATGAGGTACATGTTAAACATACATGGTAGGCTACTGCTTTAATAATTGAGTATTGTCATTAGTACCTGTGGAGGTCACAATAACAAGACTGTGTAGTTGCTGAGCAGGATCCCCTGCTTATTCTGATGATCCACAGACAGACCAGTAGAGCTGGTCTCAACTCTGACCTCATTCCCCATGGAGCTTTATATCACCAACCAGACTTCTTCAAATGAAAATACAGCTGTAGAATTGCCTGGGCTCTTTGGCCCTCATCCTATTCCAAACCAGCATAGGCCTATATTCATTGGTTAATGAATGGCAATATGTTGGAATTGTGTGGGGATTATACATGCAGTTTAATCCATGTTGAAGTAATGACTTCCATATTTGATTTTATTTCTAATATATATATATATACCAGGTGTCTGTGCTGTTTGACTGACTTGTAGTTTTGCCATCTCACCTCCTTGTAAAATGGCATAATAGCACAATTGTTTCAATTAACATTGTCAGGAATGTTCTTGCTTCTAGAATACATAAATAATACAATGGCAAACAGCGGGTAAGGAACGATTGGCTACCTATGCCTTCCGTCAAAAGCAAAGGGCATTGAGGTGACATATGACCAATGTGGCCTCACGTGTGCTTGTGCCATGCCCGCTGGTACACCTGGCTACAGAGAATATGAATAGCCACAGCTTTTGCCATTAGGTGTGTATTCGGTCTATTCTAAAACTATCATTTCAAACAAAGGATGGCGAATAAAGAATAATGTAATAAGGGGAATGTAATATGGTAGGATTTAGTTAAATTTGTTTGATCATGCGTTGCGTGTTGCTGAGGTTGGGTATCAGGTTTTACGTTCATGCGTAAAATGCACCCATGTGCATTTGGTTCCCATTCAACTTTAATCCAAATTCTGAACTGACAGGTTGTACTATAACAAAGGCACCGGGAATGTCAGTTTCACAGTAGCTTTTCTTGCCACACCGGGGACGTGATGTCACAGTAAAGACTCGTGCAACAGGATCGGGAGCATTTGTCCCCTACTTAAAATCCACCTGCCACTTGGAGAGGAAAGTAGTTGAGTAGTTGTGGTTGGATTACAGCCATGGCAGGTAAGCTCTATATTTATGTTATCTAGTCTCCTGAGATGGTGGTCATATAGTGTCTGCATACATTCCATATGAACGCGTGCTGTTTTGTTGACAATATATAAGTTATAACAACAGGTTACAGATGTTTTGATGATGACATTATTTCATGATGATGATTTGTCTTCTTGAGTCTTTCAATGCAAGTTCTTATGCCACCTACTTGCAACCTACTTGCAACCTACTTGCATACACAATGTTAAGATAATATTTGCTTTGGCTCAAAGACAATTCTTTTAAAGCATGCCATGATTGCAGTATGGATGGATAAAACATGGATGGATATCCAGCTGAGAACATTTAGCGTTGACAGGCCATCCTACTCTGTGTGTAACCCATTTAAATGTCATATTTGAATAACATAGCTGATTTCAATTATATTTACTGTCATTGAATATGTAATTTTACTCATGCTGCTAACAATCCAACAGGCCGGCTGGATGTAGCACTATAATTCAGGACAACATAAGCAACACTGAAGCAACCATTTTGGTGACTGTGATTGAAGAAGCCCATGCTAAGGCATCCACTCCTGGATATTTGCTTAAAAAACAGACAACTGACATTTCACTAAAGCCAGTCCCTCATGTGGCGTCTTCAGAAAGTGGATCAGCATGTGGAGTCTTTGTAAAAGGCTACAGCCACATGGTTAGTCATACTGTGCTCTATGCTGGAAGCTCTGAATGCAACAGAAAATAACGGCCTCTTTCTTTCTCCCCCACAGGGTTCTATTCTAGTGAGAAGATGACAGGCCTGTTCGCCTATGAAAGCTCTGATTTGGACTGGTGTGAGGATAACTACAGGCACTCTGAACACATAGTGGAGTACTTCAACACTGTAAGTGTACATGATTTATTTCTTACAATATCCAGCTGAGAAATGTACCTTTCTGAAACTATATAGCAACTCACTTGTCTGCTGTACTCTTGTATTGTATCTGTTGTGGACCATCCTGTATGGCAACAATGATGATAGATGTAGTGGACAGGTGCATCACACACTACATTACATTGTGAATCCTTATTTTAGAACAGTCCTTTCTGTTTCTCCAGATGAGCAGCCTGTTCTTCTTCGTGATCTCCCCCATCATGCTGTACCTGCTGCACCCCTACGCCAGGGAGAGGAACCTAGCGGTACACCTGGTCTGGACCATGATGATCTTTGTGGGTGTGTCTTCACTCTCCCTTCCAAACAGCAGGCCAACCTTCATTCAGTTATAACTCCACTTCAAGGGTGGCCTCATCAGGGTGCTTTCAGTTCATTCTGAATTCAATAATAGCTCTTAACCTCTTCCCAATTGATACTGGGTAGGGGCTGGGGGACATTTAGGAACGGGGCATTAACATGTGTCCCCTCCCTACAGGTCTCTTCTCTGCCTACTTCCACATGACCCTGAGCTTCATGGGCCAGATGCTAGATGAGCTGTCCATCCTGTGGGTCCTGGGGCTCTGCTATGGTCTCTGGTTTCCACGCAGGCTCTTCCCCTCCTTCATCAAGGACAGGTTGGTCATCATTGCTCCTGGTCGAGGCTTCTGCAGACAAAATGTTGTCTGTGAATATTGGAAGTAGGGTACGGCGTGCTGCCTTCCTGTCTCTATTTAATGCAACCATAGAGCAGCATCCACGTGTGTTTAGATCTCCCTGCTACAGGATCATGCGGCTGTTCTTTCTGTATGGACCAAACGGCAGTACGTACTGTA
Organism: Oncorhynchus gorbuscha; assembly: GCF_021184085.1. NCBI lineage: Eukaryota > Metazoa > Chordata > Actinopteri > Salmoniformes > Salmonidae > Oncorhynchus > Oncorhynchus gorbuscha. The sequence continues at coordinate 34,999,459 of NC_060187.1, forward strand.
TGCTTTTAATAAGGCAGGAGACAATGACAGGATCTTTTTACAGGGCACGCTAGGTTGAAACAGAAGCCATATTAAGCCAGGAGCCGGACAAACAGGCCAGGAGCAGCCTGCACAGTGTGCTATATTCACCAGCCAGTGGGAGAGAGGGGCTCCCTGGCATTCTGAATGACTCTCCCATTAACACTGTTAAGACAGTGTGAGGATAATCCCAATTTAACTATAAAACTAGCCCCTAGTTCAATAGTCCCCATTTATGTACCTTCCAGTGTTTTCTGTGCTGCCGTGTGATACCTGTCAACTGTCTTCGAGTTAATGTTATGTCTCCTACCCACCCCTAACCCTCTCTCTCTCGCCCCCTGCAGGACAACCTTTTCCCGGCTGGTCATGATGATAACTGTTGTCACCACCCTATGCTCCTTTGTCAAACCCACTGCCAATGCCTACCTCCTCAACTGCTTTGCCCTCCACATCATCTACTCATTGGGTCTGGAGATGAGGACGTAAGGCAATAACTCCCATTATTGCACTGTACACTACTGCCTATCACTCCACTGTCTGATAACTGCTATCAAATAACTGCTTTCTGTCTCTCTCTCTTTCCCTTTATTTTCCTCACACACAGCTGTACTGACCCGAAGGTGCTGCGGTTATGCTGGTCTGCTGTTGGCCTGTGGGTGCTGGCCATCTGCTGCTGGATCAGTGATCGTTTCGGATGCAGCTTCTGGCAAAAGCTTAATTTCTGTTACCTGCATGGCATCTGGTAGGATTAGGGGAGACAACAACAATGATGTTAATAGAAGTTAGATGGAACCATTTTCTTTTTGATTTAGTGAATCACAAACAAAACCATATATAACTGACATGTGTCTATTCACTCTCTAGGCACATTCTGATTGTGATGGCTGTAGCCTACGCAAGCACCCTGATAGCCTACTTGGATGCCAACTATGAGATACCCTACTCCCTGCCAAGCCTTCAGTACTGGCCCAATGACAACTGGGTCCTGGGGTTGCCTTACATTGTTCTGAAAGGAACCACCAAGACTCAGAAAATATTATAAAGAACATTCAACTTCTGCAAGAGACAACTTGAAGGCTTTGGTGATGAAATGTGGTCTGTAGTGCCATGCAGAGAAAGTGTAAAATGCAGTGCCTTTCTTTGTACTTAGCAGTGACTCAGTTTGAGAAATGGTTGCAATCCATTGGTTTGCTTCTTATTTTATATGATAATAGAATCAATGCCACTCAGGTCATTAATGTGTGTATGTTTGTATGCATTTTGTGTGAATTTTGATCAATTCACCCATCTGTTATTTGCATTCATACAGATGTAGGATCTTAATTTGATCAATCTTTTTTTGCTGAGAATTTTCCTGCATTGCAGGAAATGCAGATGAGCTTCTTGGTTCACATAAATTCACTGAAAACCAACGGTTATGTTAACAGTATTTTGCTTTTCATGTAGCATACTTTTGGCCAGCATAATAGCCTAATCACCGATCAAGCAACATTATGGACTAAACGTTAAAATCCTATTACTGCAGGATTATTTTGCTGTTACAATATAGGTCAAATTAAGATCCTACATCTGTATGTGCAAGGATATTCTCTGCACATGGTGTTTGTAAAAAAACAAACATGTTTTGGCCTCCCGGGTGGCGCAGTGGTTAAGGACCATCAGAGTCCCTGGGTTTGCGCCCAGGCTCTGTCGTAACCGGCCGCGACCGGGAGGTCCGTGGGGCGACGCACAATTGGCCTAGCGTCCGGGTTAGGGAGGGCTTGGCCGGTAGGGATGTCCTTGTCTCATCGCGCACCAGGGACTCCTGTGGCGGGCCGGGCGCAGTGCATGCTAACCAAGGTTGCCAGGTGCACAGTGTTTCCTCCATCACATTGGTGCGGCTGGCTTCCGGGTTGGATGCGCGCTGTGTTAAGAAGCAGTGCGGCTTGGCTTGGTTGGGTTGTGTATCGGAGGACGCATGACTTTCAACCTTCGTCTCTCCCGAGCCCGTATGGGAGTTGTAGCGATGAGACAAGATAGTAGCTACTAAAACAATTGGATACCACGAAATTGGGGAGAAAAAAAAAACAAAAAACATGTTTTTATATTTAGCTGAGATATTTTCAATAAAAAATGTGGGGCTGAATCACAACCACATTTCAGGGGGCTTGTAGAGTTTGTTTACATAACCTACACCCTTTTCAGGGATAAATATCACATTGTGTGTGAACTGTCATTTTATAACATAATTGAATCTCTCTCAGGTTTTTCAAAGAGTATTACAATGTTATTACAGAAACTGTTAGGAACATGTCAAGTTTTGTTATGTGTGGGGTTCTACCTCTATGAGAGCAATTACATTTTTATATGAGTAAGATTAACAGTTTGTACATTACTGAAATAAATGCACTGACGAATTTGAGACATTTAACATAATGTAGTTCTCTCTTTTGATTGAAAAAAAGAATAGTTGCTATGAACAACGTATTGAGCATTAGACATAGATACAGTTGAAGTCGGAAGTTTACATACACCTTAGCCAAATACATTTAAACTCAGTTTTTCACAATCCCTAACATTTAATCCTAGTAAAAAACCCCTGTCTTAGGTCAGTTAGGATCACCACTTTATTTTAAGAATGTGAAATGTCAGAATAATAGTAGATAGAATGATTTATTTCAGCTTTTATTTCTTTCATCACATTCCCAGTGGGTCAGAAGTTTACATACACTCAATTAGTATTTGGTAGCATTGCCTTTACATTGTTTAACTTGTGTCAAACGTTTCAGGTAGCCTTCCACTAGCTTCCCATAATAAGTTGGGTGAATTTTGGCCCATTCCTCCTGACAGAGCTGGTGTAACTGAGTCAGGTTTGTAGGTCTCCTTGCTCGCACAAGATTTGCAAACAAATCTTATATAGGATTGAGGTCAGGGCTTTGTGATGGCCAATCCAATACCTTTACTTTGTTGTCCTTCAGCCATTTTGCCACAACTTTGGAAGTATGCTTGGGGTCGTTGTCCATTTGGAAGACCCATTTGCAACCAAGCTTTAACTTCCTGACAGATGTCTTGAGATGTTGCTTCAATATATCCTCATAATTTTCCTACTTCATGATGCCATCTATTTTGTGAAGTGCACCAGTCCCTCCTGCAGCAAAGCACGCCCACAACATGATGCTGCCACCCCCGTGCTTCACGGGTGGGATGGTGTTCTTCGGTTTGCAAGCCTCACCCATTTTCCTCCGAATATAACGATGGTCATTATGGTCAAACAGTTCTATTTTTGTTTCATCAGACCAGAGGACATTTCTCCAAAAAGTACAATCTTTGTCCTCATGTGCAGTGCAAACCGTAGTCTGGCTTTTTATGGCGGTTTTGGAGCAGTGGCTTCATCCTTGCCGAGCGGTATAGGACTTGTTTTACTATGGATATAGATACTTTTGTACCTGTTTCCTCCAGCATCTTCACAAGGTCCTTTGCTGTTGTTCTGGGATTGATTTGCACTTTTTGCACCAAAGTACGTTCTTCTCTAGGAGACAGAACGCGTCTCCTTCCTGAGCAGTATGATGGCTGCGTGGTCCCATGGTGTTTATACTTGCGTTGTTTGTACAGATGAACATGGTACCTTGGCGTTTGGAAATTGCTCCCAAGGATGAACCAGACTTGTGGAGGTCTACAATTATTTTTCTGATGTCTTTTATTTTTGTATTTATCCATTATTTTACCAGGTAAGTTGACTGAGAACACGTTCTCATTTGCAGCAACGACCTGGGGAATAGTTACAGGGGAGAGGAGGGGGATGAATGAGCCAATTGTAAACTGGGGATTATTAGGTGACCGTGATGGTTTGAGGGCCAGATTGGGAATTTAGGCAGGACACCGGGGTTAACACCCCTACTCTTAAGATAAGTGCCATGGGATCTTTAATGACCTCAGAGAGTCAGGACACCCGTTTAACGTCCCATCCGAAAGACGGCACCCTACACAGGACAGTGTCCCCAATCACTGCCCTGGGGCATTGGGATATTTTTTTTTAGACCAGAGGAAAGAGTGCCTCCTACTGGCCCTCCAACGTCTTTGCTGATTTCTTTAGATTTTCCCATGATGTCAAGCAAAGAGGCACTGAGTTTGAAGGTAGGCCTTGAAATACATCCACAGGTACTCCTCCAATTGATTCAAATTATGTCAATTAGCCTATCAGAAGCTTCTAAAGCCATGACATAATTTTCTGGAATTTTCCAAGCTGTTTAAAGGCACAGTCAACTTGGTGTATGTAAGCTTCTGACCCACTGGACTTGTGATACAGTGAATTATAAGTGAAATAATCTGTCTGTAAACAGTTGTTGGAAAAATGACTTGTGTCATGCACAAAGTAGATGTCCTAACCGACTTGCCAAAACTATAGTTTGTTTACAAGAAATTTATGGCGTGGTTGAAAAACAAGTTTTAATGACTCCAACCTAAGTGTATGTAAACTTACGACTTCAACTGTATATGTATTTTTTTATCTACCTCTTTTTACTGCTGTGTTTTGTATTAGAATCCTTACTAAAATAACACATATTTGGAAACCCACCAGAAATCCCTCCTAAAGATGTTAAATAATTTGGTACATTGTACACATGTTTTCAAAGTCCTATTCCTACCTGGTCTGACACAAAGAAATTGGCATGCACATGATATTCATAAACTGTCAGAGGCAACAGTGACGTCTCGTGTACAGACTACCCATTGGGCAAAAACTGGTTGAATGAACATTGTTTCCACATGATGTTGAATCAATGTGGAAACTGATTGGTTTTGTAAAAAGTAATCCATGTAAGGGTGTTTTTATTTTTATTTTACCCAACTGTTAACCTTGATCCAATGGCATGGTGACATTTTGTGTTGATTTCAAGTTGAATTCATGTTAGTGGACAACTCAACCGAACCCCTATGAATGAGCTACACTGATTCTTCAAGGTGTCAAAAGCGATCCACAGGGATGCTGGCTCATGTTGACTCCAATGCTTCCTACAGTCAAGTTGGCTGGATGTCCTTTGGGTGGTGGACCATTATTGATAGACACGGGAAAGCGTTGCAGTTCTTGACACACTCAACTTAAAGGCACTTAAATACTTTGTCTTGCCCATTCACCATTTGAATGGCACACATAGACAATCCATGTCTCAATTGTCTCAAGGCTTAAAAATCCTTCTTTAACCTGTATCCTCCCTTTTATTTACACTGATTAACGTGGATTTAACAGGTGACATCAATAACGGACCATAGCTTTCACCTGGATTCACCTTGTCAGTCTATGTCATGGAAGAGCAGGTGTTCATAATGTTTTGTACACTCAGTGTATATACAGTATGTGTGTGTGTGTTTGTACATTTTATACAATTCTATTGATGAACCCCTTTCAGTGATGACTCAATCAAACATGGTAACCACTTCAATCGTGGAGACGCAAAACAGGGATTGACTATATTATAACATTTATATGTCTCTGACAGCCAGATGGGAGTTTCATAAAGACTGATCCATGCCTCAAAGACTGGATCAGTGTGAGTGACACAGAGAGGCCAGGGCTGATAGAAAGCTCTGACCCTCTGTCCAACAGCAGTGGCCTGGTCATCACACATCAGAGTGTCCCCCGCTACAGGCCCACTGCAGAGTGCCTCTAGTCCCTGCGTCCCTGTGAAGCTGTGGACGTCTTCTATAAGGAGCTATGTAGCTCTCTATTCAGATTACCCATTGGAAATAGAGCCAGTACACCACCACATTTGAGGCACTAGAGAAAGAAGATTGAGTCTGTCTTTTGTAATCTTTGCATCACACTCTGCTTAAAGAAATGCAGCTCGGCTCAAGTCAAAGGGTCAGAGTTTGGGATGGACGCCTACTCAATCTGTGGCAGGTGGGATCTCACTGTTGTTTTTATTCAGCACTTGTTCCTGAATGTAAAGCAGTAGAAGTTCAAATCAAATTGTATTTGTCACATACACATGGTTAGCAGATGTTAATGCGAGTTTAGCGAAATGCTTGTGCTTCTAGTTCCGACCATGCAGTAATATCTAACAAGTAATCTAACAATTTCACAACACTACCATAAAGATGGCACGATGCAGTAGATGGTATAGAGTACAGTATATACATATGAGATGAGTAATGTAGGGTATGTAAACATTATATAAGGTGGCACAGTTTAAAGCGGCTAGTGATACATTTATTACATCCAATTTTTAATTATTAAAGTGGCTAGAGATAAGTCAGTATGTTGGCAGCAGCCACTCAATGTTAGTGATGGCTGTTTAACAGTCTGATGGCCTTGAGATAGAAGCTCTTTTTCAGTCTCTCGGTCCCGGCTTTGATGCACCTGTACTGACCTCGCCTTCTGGATGATTGCGGGGTGAACAGGCAGTGGCTCGGGTGGTTGTTGTCCATGATGATCTTTCTGGCATTTCTGTGACATCGGGTGGTGTAGGTGTCCTGGAGGGCAGGTAGTTTGCCCCCAGTGATGTGTTGTGTAGACCTCACTACCCTCTGGAGAGCCTTACGGTTGTGGGCGGAGCAGTTGCCGTACCAGCCCGACAGGGTGCTCTCCATTGTGCATCTAAAGTTATTATGGTATTAAAGCAAACACAGACATATTTGGGTGTTCTGATATAGGCCTATATGCAATATCATGTGGGCCTATGTAATGCTATGCTATGCAATACTCAGTATTACCTCGAAGCAAATCAAATGTGTTTTTTAATGTCATCCATTACTAGAAATCAATGTCCTTCATTTCTATGATCAATGTCAATGTCACCAATGAGTGTTATGTATTGTAATTTATGTTATGATTATAATTTATGATTATGTTTCAGTTTCAATAATGTTCCTCATATATCCCAAATTGGCATGCATCCACCTAGGTACTTGCAATTGGGGACAAGAACTCCTTTGGGAATATGATTTTCATTTGTGATTCAATAGACTGTTTTAGGCTATTTTATGAGATATTCACACATTTTATATATATTGTTTTTATCTGTGAATATATCAGATCACTGCTTTTACATTGATTTATCCAATGTGCCTTTCACATCTGGATCCACTTCCTTATTGCTTTATTTATTAAGACAAGCTCCCGGTCCAACCTGGACTCAGAGATAGACGTAATATAACAAAAACGAAAATCAGGGAACAATCAAATTAGTATGATACAATATGTTATGTTTCGTTTGGTATGTATTAATTTGTGGATGTCCATCATCGATTTCGTATGATAGTTTACTCATTACAATTCCTATGATATTCTATGAATTGCAATTCGTACAATATGTTCTGAATTTGCAATACATATGACATGTGGTGCAGTCTGCCCAGTCCATTACCGGGGAAAACTACCTTAGTATCTTAGTCACTTAATGTTTACACATCTGCATTACTCATCTCATGTCGCTCAAGGTACTAAACAATATCATAACCGACATCGATAAAAGACAGTACTGTGCAGCCGTTTTCATCGACCTTGCCAAGGCTTTCGACTCTGTCAATCACCATATTCTTATCGGCAGACTCAGTAGCCTCGGTTTTTCTGATGACTGCCTTGCCTGGTTCACAACTACTTTGCAGACAGAGTTCAGTGTGTCAAATCGGAGGGCATGCTGTCCTGTCCTATGGCAGTCTCTATGGGGGTGCCACAGGATTCAATTCTCGGGCCGACTCTTTTCTCTGTATATATCAATGATGTTGCTCTTACTGCGGGCGATTCCCTTGTCCACCTCTACGCAGACGACACCATTCTGCATACTTCCGGCCCGTCCTTGGACACTGTGCTATCTAACCTCCAAACAAGCTTCAATGCCATACAACACTCCTTCCGTGGCCTCCAACTGCTCTTAAACGCTAGTAAAACCAAATGCATGCTTTTCAACCGTTCGCTGCCTGCACCTGCACGCCCGACTAGCATCACCACCCTGGATGGTTCCGACCTAGAATATGTGGACATCTATAAGTACCTAGGTGTCTGGCTAGACTGTAAACTCTCCTTCCAGACTCATATCAAACATCTCCAATCTAAAATCAAATCTAGAATCGGCTTTCTATTCCGCAACAAAGCCTCCTTCACTCACGCCGCCAAATTTACCCTAGTAAAACTGACTATCCTACCGATCCTCGACTTCGGCGATGTCATCTACAAAATAGCTTCCAATACTCTACTCAGCAAACTGGATGCAGTTTATCACAGTGCCATCAGTTTTGTTACTAAAGCACCTTATACCACCCACCACTGCGACCTGTATGCTCTAGTCGGCTGGCCCTCGCTACATATTCGTCGCCAGACCCACTGGCTCCAGGTCATCTACAAGTCCATGCTAGGTAAAGCTCAGCCTTATCTCAGTTCACTGGTCACGATGGCAACACCCATCCGTAGCACGCGCTCCAGCAGGTGTATCTCACTGATCATCCCTAAAGCCAACACCTCATTTGGCCGCCCTTCGTTCCAGTTCTCTGCTGCCTGTGACTGGAACGAATTTCAAAAATCGCTGAAGTTGGAGACTTTTATCTCCCTCACCAACTTCAAACATCTGCTATCTGAGCAGCTAACCGAATAGCCCACCCAATTTTACCTACCTCATCCCCATACTGTTTATATTTATTTACTTTTCTGCTCTTTTGCACACCAATATCTCTACCTGTACATGACCATCTGATCATTTATCACTCCAGTGTTAATCTGAAAAATGGTAATTATTCGCCTACCTCCTCATTCCTTTTGCACACAATGTATATAGACTCTCTTTTTTTCTACTGCGTTATTGACTTGTTAATTGTTTACTCCATGTGTAACTCTGTGTTGTCTGTTCACACTGCTATGCTTTATCTTGGCCAGGTCGCAGTTGCAAATGAGAACTTGTTCTCAACTAGCCTACCTGGTTAAATAAAGGCGAAAATAATAATAATAATAATAATAATAATGTGTATATACTGTATTCTTTAAAACATTTAAATGTGTTTTTTTACCCCCTTTTTTCATCCCAATTCTGTAGTATCCAATTGTTTTTAGTAGTTTACTATCTTGTCTCATCGCTACAACTCCCGAAGGTCGAGAGTCATGCGTCCTCCGGGACACAACCCAACCAAGCCGCACTGCTTCTTAACACAGCGCGTATCCAACCCGGAAGCCAGCCGCACCAATGTGTCGGAGGAAACACCGTGCCCCTAGCGACCTGGTCAGTGTGCACTGCGTCCGGCCCGCCATGTTCTGTAATTTGTTAGATATTACTGCAATGTTGGAGCTAGAAGCACAAGCATTTCTCTACACCCGCAATAACATCTACTAATCATGTGTATGTGGCCAATAAAATTTGATTTGATGTTACAAATTCCAATTTGTTGTGGCTAACACTAACGTTAGCTGGGTGGCTAACATTAGCTAGGCTATGGGTTAGGGGTTAAGGTTAGGAGTTAGGCTAATGTTATGGTTAGGGGAAGGGTTAGCTAACATGCTAAGTATTTGCAAAGTAGCTAAAAAGTAGTAGGCCTAAGTATTGCAAAGTTGCTAATTAGCTAAAATGCTAAAGTTGTCTTTTGGGTTGTTAGATATTCGCATTATACACCCACCCCGACCAGTCATCCTCCTTTTGTTTTTAATTTACTATGCTACGTCTAGTCTATGAGACCAGCCTTCCCTGTCACTCCTAGACGCTACAGAAAATACTTGGAATGTACTTGTCGCTCGTGAGAAGTCCCACCTCTGAAGTGCAATGGTTGGTTCAATTACAAACGACTTAAACTTTTGCCTATCTGATTGGATAAGAAAGCTCTCTGTTTTGGTTGCTTGCCAGCAGCCGCCTGGAAGGGGAGGGGTGCTGTCTGGCTTCCGGTTTTAGGCTGAATTTGACACACAATGAGGTGCAGGGAACAACCTATCGCGAAACGCCGCTGTAAATAAATAGAACAATCACTGAAGCCACAGAATCATGGAGAATCAGGTAAAGTGACTTTTATGTCCCCTCGTGAATCCTGAACTTTTAACCGAAAGAATGCTAGAAGGCTGCGCCCGGGACAGAAATTAATGCCTGGTGCTCAAAAAAAATTCCTGCTAATCGAACTCATAGTTGGCTCACGCGCTTTGCTAGCTAGCCACACTTGCATACATCTTTATTTGACATAGCGAGCTGGCTAACGTTAGCCTCACTCAGCATTGCTAGCTAGCCACACAATCAGACGGGCATACAAAGGGATTTCTTGCTTGCTTGTGTATTATGGTATACTATATTGTGAAAGTAAGACATACTTACTCCTTACCCGGTTGGTAACCTAATTTAGCTCGAGCTACTACCTGTTAGGGACGCTCTCGCGGCCCTTCGCTACTAGGCACCGGTGGAAAGGATTGATCTTTCCAGGTCTGGGTGGAGGGGTGTGTATCTAGCGGCGAGGAATTGAAAAGCGCGAATCACATCACCAGTTTAAAGGCAAAGATTATGCAAAAATGAAGATATTTGAAAATCGTAGATACAGATTGCGTGTGTAACAGCTAGCTGTATACTGTGGTTGGTTGGGTGAAAACATGAAAGAACGACCATGAACTATGTCCACATCGTTGTCCATTGACAGACCTTAGCAGTCCATCTTATTTTTTCAAAATATCATGTCAGTAATTCCGCTGTTACTCTAGGTAGGAGTTGATCACATTCTGATCGTGAGAATGCAAACTCTATTTCCATATCAGTCAGTGACTCATGGCATGAACTTGTGGGAGCATGTCACTGTCCGGTGTTACCCCTTTGAAGAATGGAATTCCGTGACAAGGACTCATATTTTTAGCCTGATTACCCATAGTGGCAAAAAATATATGAAACTATCCATCAACAACCATGAAACATCTAAGAAGATGGTCATTGTATTTTTGTGCATTTCAAGTTGTCTGAAATGTAGACTACAATTATTTGGTTTTGCTAAAACTGCCCTCTGGCTACATTCCTATTTCAAGAAATGTTGTTGTGCATCATAACGTCTGTGTTCTGTCATTGTACGATTTGTGCAATTATCAAAATCACAGTTAAATTCACAATAATACACCAGAGATGGTCATGTTCAAACCAGATAGTGGTGGGATAGTTGTATGCTTTGTAATTGGAGTAGACTAGAGTATGATCTCTGTAAGGGCTGTGGTGTCTGGTGGGGCCTGTCCACCCATACAGAGCTCAAAGTTCTGCAGGTGTGTCTGTTCTGTTGATGGAGTAGTCTGTTTTCATAGAGTAGTCTGTTTTCATAGAGTAGTCTGTTTTCATAGAGTAGTCTGTTTTCATTGTCTGTGTGCCTCATCAAAGGAGACTTTAAGATTATTTTTCCTTTGTCATGCTATTTTCATGGCACGTGGGGATTCATTGTTGTAAGAGCCTGCTTGTCTGCCAAGGAGTTCATTTCCTAGGGGGGTTCACTTGCCACAGTGATGGCGGCTGAATGTTTTTTGTTATCTTGTTCTTGCTGGGAAGTGGGAAGTAAACCAAATTAAATTATGGAATGTCATTCTGCCTCTGTGATTTATTTATTGTCATGAATCTAGAATCTTTATTGCGTAAGCATCAGGGTAACGGTGCTCTTGTCTTTTTCCTTGAGTCTTTGTCAATGTCAACCATCTCAGACCTATCTTGTTATGATCTCTGATCTGTGAGGGTCAGTGTATGAATTCCGGGTTGTCTCTTAGCTGTATTTGGTGATGGCCAGTGATCCTGGGGAGCTGGTTGGTTGATGTGGAGGGGCTCCATGGCTACTGCACTGACCCAGGGTGTGGTAGTGTCTGGAGTTAAAGGGCATTACCGCCACAGAATGGCTGGGCGAGACGCCAGGGAGGGGTTGTGTGAGGCTGAGAGTGCCAGATCAGCTCATCTCAATCCTGTCCCCTAATCTCTCCACTGAGTCACAGCTCATGGGCACAGTGGAAAGAAGGGGCCAAATCCCCACATTCTTCAGGCATGGACATAAAGTTCCTTTTCTGTCCCCCCCCCCCCAATTCCTTTTTAGTAGCTGTCCTGGTCACTGCAGTATGTAGTCTGTCATCTCAGAACAACAAACTTTTTGAAATTGTAGTATATAATTATTTTCCTTTTCTTGAAAGTCCAATGCAGCTGTTTTTACTCTGTCATATAATTTGTGGGTAACAATTAAGTAACTTACTGTGATCAATAAAATGGTCAGAAAGAAACAACCTGTGATGAATTTTAGATACGATAACCAAGATGGCGTAGCAGTCACATCTTTTGTCCTCGTCTTGTGACCAGTGTACGTCTTTTATATCTTTGCATATATTTTTCAAAATCTCAGATGCTTTATAGCCAAAGCAAGACAAGCATTTGTGTAAGTTTATCGATAGCCTAGCATTATGCCTAGCTAGCAGCAGGCAACCTAGTCACAAATCAAAAAAGCAATCAAATTAAATTGTTTACCTTTGAACTTCGGATGTTTTCACTCACAAGACTCCCAGTTAGATAGCAAATGTTCCTTTTTTCAAAAAATATTATTTTTGTAGCCGAAATAAGGTCTTCATGTTTGGCTGAGAATTCGACTGGAAATTGCGGTCACGACAACGCCGAAAAATATTCCAAATTAGCTCCATAATATCGACAAACATGGCAAAAGTTGTTTATAATCAATCCTCAAGGTGTTTTTCAAATATCTATTCGGTAATATATCAACTGGGACAGGTGGCTTCTTAGTAGGAAAGAGAGAAACAACGGCCACATTTGTCTCTTACGCACAAAACACTGAGAGACTCCAGCTGACCACTGACGCAATGTTGAGGCTCAAAACGTTCATGCTCATTTTTCAAAATAAAAGCCTGAAACTATGTATTGTGACACATTAGGGAAGCCAAAGAAAAAGGAATCTGGTTGATATCTCTTTCACTGCTCATTATGGACTCATAGGAGCGCAGAGCTCTCTAAATAAGAGTCCCCTCCGGATTGGATTTTTCTCAGGCTTTCGCCTGCAATATCAGTTCTGTTATACTCACAGACAATATTTTTACAGTTTTGGGAACTTTAGTGTTTTCTATCCTAAGCTGTCAATTATATGCATATTCTAGCATCTTGTCCTGACAAAATAGCTTAAATGCAAGTAAAACTAAGTGCATCCTCTTCAACCGATCGCTGCCCACACCTGCCCGCCTGTCCAGCATCACTACTCTGGACGGTTCTGACTTAGAATTTGTGGACAACTACAAATACCTAGGTGTCTGGCTAGACTGTAAACTCTCCTTCGACTCGCATTAAGCATCTCCAATCTAAACTTAAATTTACAATCGGCTTCCTATTCCGCAGCAAAGCATCCTTCACTCATGCTGCCAAACATACCCTCGTAAAACTGACTATCCTACCGATCCTTCACTTCGGCGACGTCAGAGCAGATCACTGCACCTGTACATAGCCCATCTGTAATGTACAAAATAGCCCCCAACGCTCTACTCAGACTGCATCCAGTTTGCTATCACAGTGTCATCTGTTTTTATCACCAAAGCCCCATGTACTACTCACCATTGCAACCTGTATGCTCTCATTGGCTGGCCCTCGCATCATATTCGTCGCCAAACCCACAGGCTCCAGGTCATCTATAAGTCTTTGCTAAGTATTATCTCAGCTCGCTGGTCACCATCTCAGCACCCACCGGTAGCACCCACCCCAGCAGGTATATTTCACTAGTCACCCCCAAAGTCAATTCCTCCTTCGGCTGCCTTTCCTTCCAGTTCTCTGCTGCCAATGACTGGAACAAACTGCAAAAATCACTGAACCTGGAGACTCATATCTCCCTCACTAGCTTTAAGCACCAGCTTTCAGAGCAGCTCACTGCATCTGTACATAGCCCATATGTAAATAGCTCATCCAACTAACTCATCCCCATACTGTTATTTTATTTATTTTTTCTCCTTTGCACCCCAGTATCTCTACTTGCACACTTATCTTCTGCACATGTATCACTCCAGAGTTTAATTGCTATATTGTAATTATTTCAACTATGGCCTGTTTATTGCCTTACCTCTGTTATCCTACCGTTAATTTTTTTACCTTTATTTAACTAGGCAAGTCAGTTAAGAACAAATTCTTATTTTCAATGATGGCCTAGGAACAGTGGGTTAACTGCCTGTTCAGGGGCAGAATGACAGATTTGTACCTTGTCAGCTTGGGGGTTTGAACTTGCAACTTTCTGGTTACTAGTCCAACGCTCTAACCACTAGGCTACCCTGCCACCTCATTTGCGCAATTTACAATTTATCTATTGTATTATTGACTGTATGTTTGTTAGTTATATTTGTAACTCTGTTTGTGTTGCACTGCTTTGCTTTATCTTGTCCAGGTCGCAGTTGTAAATGAGAACTTGTTCTCAACTAGCCTACCTGGTTAAATAAAAGTGAAATAAATAAAGATGCTAGGCCTACAGATTAAAAAAATACGTTTTTCTTTGCTACACTGCCTTCAGAAAGTATTCCTTCCTCTTGACGTATTCCACATATTGTTGTTACAGCCTGAATTCAAAATTGATAAACATTTCCTCATCCATCTAAACACAATACCCCATATTGACAAAGTGAAAACATGTTTTTAGACATTTCAGCAAATGTATTGAAAATTAAAAACAAAGATCTCATTTACATTAGTATTCACACCCCTGAGTCAATACATGTTAGATTAAACTTTGGCAGCAAATTACAGCTGTGAGTCTTTCTGGGTAAGTCTCAGAGCTTTGTACACCTGGATTGTACAATATTTGCCCATTTTTAAAAAATTTCATAATTCCTCAAGTTCTGTCAAATTGGTTGTTGATCATTGCTAGACAACCATTTTCAAGTCTTACCATAGATTTTCAAGCAGATTGAAGTTAACACTTTCTTGGCCACTCCAGAACATTCACTGTCTTCTTGGTAAGCAACTCCAATCTAGATTTGGCCTTGTGTTTTAGGTTATTGTCCTGCTGAAAGGTGACTTAATTTCCCAGTGTCTAGTGGAATGCATACTGAACCAGGTTTTCCTCTAGGATTTTGCCTGTGCTTAGCTCCATTCCGTTTCTTTGTTATCCTGAAATACTTCCCAGTCTTTTCCATTTACAAGCATACCCATAACAGCAGCCACCACTATGCTTGGTACTCAGTAATGTGTTGTATTGGATTTGCCCTAAACATTGCACTTTGTATTCAGGACAAAAAGTGAATTGCTTTGCCACATTTTTTGAAGTATTACTTTAGTGCCTTGTTACAAACAGGATGCATGTTTTGGGAATATTTGTATTCTGTACAGACTAGAGGTCGACCGATTTATGATTTTTCAACACATATACCGATTATTGGAGGACCAAAAAAAAGCCGATACCGTTGAATCATCCGATTTTAAAATGTATATATTTGTAATAATGACAATTACAACAATACTGAAAGCACAATAAAATACATCAATAAAATCAATTTAGCCTCAAGTAAATAATGAAACATGTTCAATTTTGTTTAAATAATGCAAACACAAAAGTGTTGGAGAAGAAAGTAAAAGTGCAATATGTGCCATGTAAAAAAGCTAACGTTTAAGTTCCCTGCTCAGAACATGAGAACATGTGAAAGCTGGTGGTTACTTTTACATGAGTTTTCAATATTCCCGGGTAAGAAGTTTTAGATTGTAGTTATTATAGGACTATTTCTCTCTCTACCATTTGTATTTCATATACCTTTTGACTATTGGATGTTCTAATAGGTACTTTAGTATTGCCAGCCTAATCTCGGGAGTTGATAGGCTTGAATTCATAAACAGCGCGATGCTTGAAGCATTGTGAAGAGCTGCTGGCAAACGCAGTAAAGTGCTGTTTGAATGAATGCTTACGAGCCTGCTGCAGTCTGCCACCGCTCAGTCAGACTGCTTTATCAAATCATAGACTTAATTATAATAGAATAACACACAAATGAGCTATTAATATGGTCAAATCTGGAAACAATAATTTCGAAAACAAAACGTTTATTCTTTCAGTGAAATACGGAACCGTTCCGTATTTTATCGAACGGGCGGCCACCCTAAGTCTAAATATTGCTGTTACATTGCACAACCTTCAATGTTATGTCATAATTACGTAACATTCTGGCAAATTAGTTCGCAACGAGCCAGGCGGACCAAACTGCTGCATATACCCTAACTCTGCGTGCAATGAACGCAAGACAAGTGACACAATTTCCCCAGTTTAGTATTGCCTGCTAACATGAATTTCTTAACTAAATATGCAGGTTTAAATAAAATATACTTCTGTATTTATAGTTCGGTACATTCTTGTATCGATTGTGCTTTTTTTCACAAATGCGCTTTTGTTAAATCATCCCCCATTTGGCGAAGTTGGCTGTCTTTGTTAGGAAGAAATGGTCTTCACAGTTCAACGAGACAGGCGGCCCAAACTGCTGCATATACTCTGACTCTGTTGCACAGAATGCAAGAGAAGTTTCCCTAGTTAAAAGAAATGAATGTTCGCAGGCAATATTAACAAAATATACAGGTTTAAAAATATATACTTGTGTATTGATTTTTAGAACAGCGTTGATGTTTATGATTAGGGACACTTTGGTGCTACTATAGTGCTTTTTTCAGCAAATGCGCTTGTTAAATCACCTGTTTGTCGAAGTAGGCTGGGATTCAATGATAAATTAACAGGCACCGCATCGATTATATGCAACGCAGGACAAGCTAGATAAACTAGTAATATCATCAACCATGTGTAGTAAACTTGTGATTATGTTAAGATTGATTGTTTTTATAAGATAGGTTTAATGCTAGCTAGCACCTTACGTTGGCTCCTTGCTGCACTTGCATAACAGGTAGTCAGCCTGCCACGCAGTCTCCTCGTGTAGTGCAATGTAATCGGCCATAATCGGTGTCCAAAAATGCCGATTACTGATTGTTATGAAAACTTCAAATCGGCCCTAATTAAATCGGCCACTCCGATTAATTGGTCGACTTCTAGTACAGACTTCCTTCTTTTCACTCTGTCAATTAGGTTAGTATTGTGGCGTTACTACAATATTTTTGATCCATCCTCAGTTTTCTTCTATCACAGCCATTAAACTTTAAAACAAAAATAGTTTTAAAGTCACCATTGGCCACCATTGTCCTTCCTCTCCAGCAACTGAGTTAGGAAGGACGCCTGTATCTTTGTAGTGACTGGGTGTCAATACGATACACCAACGTGTAACTAATAACTACACCATGCTCAAAGGGATATTCAATGTCTGCTTTTTTATTTTTACCCATCTACCAATAGGTACCCTTCTTTGCGATGCATTGGAAAACCTCCCTGGTCTTTGTGGTTGAATCTGTTTGAAATTCACTGCTCGACTGAGGGACCTTACAGATAATTGTGTGTGTGGGATACAGAGATGAGGTAGGCTAGTCATTCAAAAATCATGTTGAACACTTATTGCACACAGTGAGTCCATGCAATTTATTATGTGACTTGTTAAGCACATTTTGACTCCTGAATTTATTTAGACTTGCCATAATAAAGGGGTTGAATACTTACTTATTGACTCGACATTTCAGCTTTTCATTTTTAATTAAAAAAAAATAATTGAGTTAATTAACATAATTCCAGTTTAACATTATGGGGTATTGTGGGTAGGCAAGTGACAAAATAATATCAAAATTGAATCTATTTTAAATTGGGGCTCGAACATCAAAATGTGGAAAAAGAGAAGGGGCAGGAATACTTTCTGAAGGCACTGTATGTCTGACCTTGTGTCTGCAGTGCACAGTGCAGGTGAAGCTGGAGCTAGGACACCGAGCCCAGTTGAGGAAGAAGGTGACCTCGGAGGGCTTCACCCACGACTGGATGGTGTTTGTGCGAGGGCCTGAGACTGGGGACATACAGCACTTTGTGGAGAAGGTTGTCTTCCGGCTACATGAGAGCTTCCCCAAACCCAAGAGAGGTGGGTTGGACAAAGCATACTCATGCACAACACACAAATGAACTTGCCTCAAACTGGTTCTGTGATTACTTTGTTTGTTTTTGTTTGGAGAGTGGAGAGAGGATTCACCTTGACAACTTTGTGTTAACCAATACTGTTACATTTATTCTATGGTAGTGTGATGTGCACACACACAGAAGGCCTATAGAGTAGAGGTCAACCGATTTTATTTTTTATTTACATTTTATTTTTTAATGATTTTTCAACACCGATACCAATTATTTCGGCTAAGGTGTATGTAAACTTCCGACTTCAACTGTATATATTATAATTTTTGAGGAGAGGATGTCAAGACAAAGTTGTAAAGGTGAATCCTCTCCTCAAAATGTTCATATATACAGTTGAAGTCGGAAGTTTACATACACCTTAGCCAACTACATTTAAACTCTGTTTTTCACAATTCCTGACATTTAATCCTAGTACAAATTTAGTCTTAGGTCAGTTAGGATCACCACTTTATTTTAAGAATGTGAAATGTCAGAATAATAGTAGATAGAATGATTTATTTCAGCTTTTATCTCTTTCATCACATTCCCAGTGGGTCAGACGTTTACATACACTCAATTAGTATTTGGTAGAATTGCCTTAAACAATTTAAACTTGGGTCAAATGTTTTGGGTAGCCTTCCACAAGCTTCCCACAATAAGTTGGGTGAACTTTTGGCCCATTCCTCCTGACAGAGCTGGTGTAACTGAGTCAGGTTTGCAGGCCTCCTTGCTCGCACAAGCTGTTTCAGTTCTGCCCACAATTTTTCTATAGGATTGAGGTCAGGGCTTTGTGATGGCCATTCCAATACCTTGACTTTGTTGTCCTTAAGCCTTTTTACCACAACTTTGGAAGTATGCTTGGGGTCATTGTCCATTTGGAAGACCCATTTACGACCAAGCTTTAACTTCCCGACTGATGTCTTGAGATGTTGCTTGAATATATCCGCATAATTTCCCTTCCTCATTATGCCATTTATTTTGTGATGTCCCTCCTGCAGCAAAGTACCTCCACAACATGATGCTGCCACCCCCGTCCTTCACTGTTGGGATGGTGTTCTTCGGTTTGCAAGCCTCACCCTTTTTCCTCAAAACGTAATGATGGTCATTATGGTCAAGCAGTTCTATTTTTGTTTCATCAGACCAGAGGACATTTCTCCAAAAAGTACGATCTTTGTCTCCATCTGCAGTTGCAAACCATAGTCTGGCTTTTTTATGGTGGTGTCAGAGCAGTGGCTTCTTCCTTGCTGAGCGGTCTTTCATGTTGTGTCGATATAGGACTTGTTTTACTGTGGATATAGATACGCTTGTACCTGTTTCCTCCAGAATCTTCACAAGGTCCTTTGTTGTTGTTCTGGGATTTATTTGCACTTTTCGCACCAAAGTACGTTCATCTCTAGGAGACAGGACTCGTCTTCTTCCTGAGAGGTATGACGGCTGCGTGGTCCCATGGCTTTTATACTTGCGTACTACTGTTTGTACAGATGAACGTGGTACCTTCAGGCTTTTGAAATTTGTGTGAACCAGACTTGTGGAGGTTAACAATATTTTTTCTGATGTCTTGGCTGATTTCTTTTGATTTTCCCATGATGTCAAGTAAAGATGAACTGAGTTTGAAGGTAGGCCTTGAAATACATCCACAGGTACACCTCCAATTGACTCAAATGATGTCAATTAGCCTATCAGAAGCTTCTAAAGCCATGACATCATTTTCTGGAATTTTCTAAGCTGTTTAAAGGCACAGTCAACTTAGTGTGAACTTCTGACCCACTGGAATTGTGATTACAGTGAAATAATCTGTCTGTAAACAATTGTTGGAAAAATTACTTGTCTCATGCACAAAGTAGATGGCCTAACCAACTTGCCAAAACTATAGTTTGTTAATTAGCAAGACATTTGTGGAGTGGTTGAAAAACTAGTTTTAATGACTCCAACCTAAGTGCATGTAAACTTCCAACTTCAACTGTGTGTGTGTATATATGTAATAATGACAATTACAGCAATACTGAATGAGCAATGAACACTTATTTTAACTTAATATAATATATAAATCTATTTATTCTCAAATAAATAATGAAACATGCTCAATTTGATTTTAAATAATGCAAAAACAGTGTTGGAGAAGAAAGTAAAAGTACAATATGTGCCATGTAAAAGCATTTAAGTTCCTTGGTCAGAACATGAGAACATATGAAAGCTGGTGGTTCCTTTTACATGAGTTTTCAATATTCCCAGTTAAGAAGTTTTAGGTATTTTTGGAATTATGCCGCGTCGACTATTTCTCTCTCTACCATTTGTATTTCATATACTTTTGACAATTGGATGTTCTTTTATGGACTATAGTATTGCAAGCCTAATCTCAGGTGTTGATAGGCTTGAAGTCATAAACAGCACTGTGAAGCAAGCATTGCTAAGAACTGCTGGCAAACGCAGTAAAGTTTGAATGAACACATACGAGCCTCCTGCCGCCTACCATCGCTCAGTCAGACTGCTCTATCAAATCATAGACTTAATCATAGACTTATAATATAATAATCACAGAAATACGAGCCATTGGCCATTAATATGGTCAAATCCGGAAACGATCATTTCGAAAACAAAACGTTTATTCTTTCAGTGAAATACAGAACCGTCCCGTATTTTATCGAAAGGGCGGCCACCCTAAGTCTAAATATTGCCGTTACATTGCACAACCTTCAATGTTCTGTCATAATTATGTAAACATTTTGTTTGCAACGAGCCAGGCGGCCCAAACTGCTGCATATAACCAGACTCTGCGTGCAATGAACGCAAGAGAAGTGGCACAATTTCCCTAGTTAATATTGCCCGCTAACATTAATTTATTTTTAACTAAATATGCATGTTAAAAAAAATATTATGTGTATTGATTTCAAGAAAGGCATTGATGTTTATGGTTAGGTGCATTCATGCAACGATTTTCGCGAATGCGCTTTTGATAAATCATCCCCCGTTTGGCGAAGTAGGCTGTGATTCAATGATAAATTTACAGGCACCGCATTGATTATATGCAACGCAGGACAAGCTAGTTAGCCTAGTAATATCATCAACCATGTGTAGTTAACTAGTGATTATGTGAAGATAAGTTTAATGCTAGCTAGCAACTTACCTTGGATCCTTGCTGCACTCTCGTAACAGGTGGTCAGCCTGCCACGCAGTTTCCTCGTGGAATGCAATGTAATCGGCCATAATCGGCTTCCAAAAATGCCGATTTACAGATTGTTATGAAAACTTGAATTCGGCCATGCCGATTAATCGGTTGACCTCTACTATAGAGCATTGCCTACTACTCTTTTCCAGACCAGGCACATCTCACCTCATTAAGTCACTGTAAAGCGTCGGGTCATTATGGTTATGGCCCATGGCGGTGATCATGAGGGTTACGTTATGGCCCATGGCGGTGATCATGAGGGCTGCGGCCCATGGCGGTGATCATGAGGGGTGATCATGAGGGTTACGGCCCATGGCGGTGATCATGAGGGTTACGGCCCATGGCGGTGATCATGAGGGTTACGGCCCATGGCGGTGATCATGAGGGTTACGGCCCATGGCGGTGATCATGGTGGCTCCGACAAGCTTTAGGTTGTAATGACTGGCTCTCCCAGCGAGGCTGGAGCTAGTTCCCCATTAGCCTTCGAGCAATGACCATTGATCTTATCCAACTGAATGTATGGGGCTGATGTGCCTGTGTTGTCTCTTCAGTATGCAAGGAGCCACCATACAAAGTGGAGGAGTCGGGCTACGCTGGGTTCCTCATGCCCATCGAGGTCTACTTCAAGAACAAGGTGAGAGCTCAGTCACAGCCTCTGTAATGGTACTATGTTAAGTGTCACTATCCCTCAGAATGTGGGCTACTGTTACATGTGATTCCTAATGGATAAGATTTTCTCTGGTGCTCTAAGCCTTTTCCTGAAATCAAATCTAATATAGTTCTCCTACAATGGCTTGTTTATATTCATTGGCACAGTCTGAATAGTTTTTCTTTCTTTCTTTTGTCTATCAATATTTGTGTCGTTTGGTTGGTATTCAATGTGCGCACGTGGTTCATTTGCTGCTTTTAGTCATGTGACCGTGTTTGTGGAGACACCAGGGCTGCGGTTCAAACTCATAAAAGACACACCCTCGTCCACTTACCCTCGCCTTATGCCCTTGGTTGAATCCAAATGATTAGCCAAACAAGGGAAGTTTGCAATATAAGCCCCTCAGCCCTCGTTTTTAGTTGAGGTTGCGAGTGTACAATTGTGTTCACTTCGGGGCCTGAAACTCCCCATAATTCAGTTTGTGACAATTGTACATCCGCTAAGAGAAGTCAGCCAACAATTAAAACCTCAATGTCATCATGGAGTCAATATACAAGTGTAAAAAATGAACTAAAATAAGTTAAATTGTGCTACTAATGCACATGACGGCACAAACACGTCTCGTAAAAGTAATGATGTTTTTGTTTAGTTAGGTTTTGGAAATTGTACATTTTCCTTCAGAAGTTCCAGCTAGGCAGGCTAACGTTAGTTAGCTAAATAATTTGCTAGCTATCGTACAGTAGGCATATATTAATAATTATATTTAATGTTAGTAGATATGCAATCATAATTGACTGTAGGGCATATAAAGCACTTACAAGTGTCGTGTCTTTGGCTAAACTGGATTAAGTGATATGACTTGCTATTCTATAAAATAATGTTAATAATATTTATTAATATTACCTGATTGAGCTAATTTCCTGGCAAGGGCAGTCCATTTAAAAATCATTCCTTCCTCCCTCGCCCCTTGTATATCATCAGATGTCATGATAAATCATCAGAAGTGTCTACTTAATTTGAGGGCTGAGGGGATAGGGTGTGTCTTTTAAGTGTTTGGACTGCAAGTGATACTGTGGCTGTGTGTGGTGACACTGGTCATGCTAGTAATGGGCCTTTGGCTGCTGGTCTGGCTGGTGTACTGTCTGTCTGCACCTCATGTCACTGGAGGTCCTGTTTTAAAAGGGCCTACAGTTTATCTGGCATGTCTGCTGGGAATGTTTTTACTGGCCTCTGTCTTTTATCTGTAACTCTGACTCCTGGCATGTTCGGAAAGCATCCGTTTGTTTACCAAAATGTCCTACTGTTCTCTCCCAATGTGGAATGTTAGCGCTTATCAGTGAGTGCACTCCAGATATGCCTCTTATTAACTTGGCAGGGTATCGGCTATTCTTACTGTTAGCTGATAATATGCTGCTGATAAGGACATAACAGGGCTCGGCAGCGCAGGGCTGACTAGATATGTGAACTCATTATTATTTACAGGAGGAGCCTAAGAAGGTGTGTTTCAACTATGACCTCTTCCTGAACCTGGAGGGGAACCCCCCTGTCAATCACCTGCGCTGTGAGAAACTCACCTTTAACAACCCCACACGGGAGTTCAGACGCAAGCTGGTCAAGGCTGGAGGGGTAAGATGGGGAAAGGAATGATATGGGATGAGTGGGGAGTGTTGTAGTGGAATGGAAAGAGAGAAGGTACCGTGTTGTTGTTTGTCCTCACTCTTCTGCCTCTCTATGTCTCTCAGGTCATGGTGGTGCCGGAAGGGACGGAGGCAGTGTCGAGGCCCAGTCCAGACTACCCCATGCTCCCCACCATCCCACTGTCTGCCTTCTCAGACCCCAAGAAGACCAAGACCTCCCACGGGTCAAAGGTTAGCACCATGCCTCGCCTACTACACCGATAAGAAGGAGTAGGAATGTGTAAAGTATTGCTCAACCAGTCAATACAGCAGAGGATAGGAGAGTAGAGTACAGTTGAGATGAGGGACGGGAAACCCTGTGTGGGGGTGTGTCTTTTTGTACCCCCAGCTTTTAATCACATAATGTGATCCTTTCATCAATCCAGCTGGATTTCCACTCCATGTTCTGGGTCACGGATCATCCCAAATACACAGGCATGATTAAAAACATCACATCTGTTTAATTATCATAGTATTAACGTGGATGATATATGTTTTGCATATGGATACGTACATGCATGTTGTGGTTAGAGCTTTGGGCCAGTAACCGGAAGGTTGCTGGATCGAATCCCCAAGCTGAAGAGGTGAAAATCTGTCATTCTGCCCCTGCCTGCACAAGGCAGTTAAACCACTGTTCCCCCATATGCCGTCATTGTAATTAAGAATTTGTTCTTAATATGGCTGCAATCCCAACACCGGGATCGATATGACAACTACCAGTGAAAAGGGGACGCCAAATTCAAACCACAGAAATCTCATAATTACAATTCCTAAAACATACATGTGTTTGATATAATTTTAAAGGTAATCTTGTTGTTAATCCCACCAAAGTGTCCGATTTTCAAATATGCTTTTCAGCGAAAGCACTACAAACGATTGTTAGGTCTCCACCAAACCACAATATGCACAGCCATTTTCTAGCGAAATATAGCATTCACAAAAACCAGAAATAAAGATAAAATGAATCACTAACCTTGAATTATCTTCATCAGATGACACTCATAGGACTTCATGTTACACAATACATGCATGTTTTGTTTTGATAAAGTTCACGTAAAAAAAAAAATCTGAGTTTAACATTGGTTTATTAGATTCACTAGTTCCAAAAACATCAAGTGATTTTGCATGGCCACATCGTTTCAACAGAAATACTCATCATAAATGAAGATGATTATACAAGTTATACACATGGAATTATAGATATACCTCTCCTTAATGCAACTGCTGTTCAGATTTTAAAACAAGTTTATGGAAAAAGCAACACATGCAATAATCTGAGACAGCGCTCAGAACAGAAGCCAAATTAGCCTCCATGTTGGAGTCAACAGAAACCAGAAAATACACGATAAATGTTTCCTTACCTTTGATGAACTTCATCAGAATGCAGTCCTAGTAATCCCAGGACTACAATAAATGCTTGATTTGTTTGAAAATGTCCGTTATTTATGTCCAATTAGCTACTTTGGCTAGTGCGTTTGGTAAACAATTCCAAAGTCACAAAGCGCGTCCACTATAACATGACGAAATGTAGAAACATGTCAAACAATGTACTGAATCAATCTTTAGAATGTTTACATATATCTTGAATAACGTTCCAACCAGAGAATTAGAATGACTTCAGATGAGCGGTGGAACGCAGGTCCTTCCCCTGTGAATGCGCATGGTGAAAGCATGGTCAACTCGTGGCAGTGGTGACTATTTCCTGTGTCATTCGACAAAGTTCTATTGACTGTTGACATCTAGTGGAAGGTGTAGGAAGTGAAAACTCATCCATATCTCACTGTAATTTCAATGAGAGCTTGGTTGAAAATCTGCCACTTCAGGAGAAAAAAAAACAGGAAGTGGAATATCTCAGGTTTTTGCCTGCTATATGAGTTCTGTTATACTCAGACATAATACAAACAGTTTTAGAAGTGTTTTCTATCCAATACTAATAATAATATGCAAATATTATCAACTATGACTGAGGAGCTGGCCGTTTACAATGGGCACCTTTTCATCCAAGCTACACAATACTGCCCCTGCAGCCATAAAAAGTTAACTGACTTGCCTCGTTAAAAATATTGATACAGTTGAAGTCGGAAGTTTACATACACTTAGGTTGGAGTCATTAACACTTTAAAACAACCACTCCACAAATGTCTTGTTAACAAACTGTAGTTTTGCAAGTCAGTTAGGACATCTACTTTGACACAAGTAATTTTTCCAACAATCATTTACAGACAGATTATTTCACTTGTAATTCACTGTATCACATTTCTAGTGGGTCAGAAGTTTACACACACTAAATTGACTGCCTTTTAAACAGCTTGGAAAATTCCAGAAAATGATGCCATGGCTTCTGATTGACTGAAATTATGTCAATTAGCCTATGTACCGGTGGATGTATTTCAAGGCCTACCTTCAAACTCAGTGCCTCTCTGCTTGACATCATGGGAAAATCTAAAGAAATCAGCCAAGACCTCAGAAAAAAAATTGTAGACCTCCAGTCTGGTTCATCCTTGGGAGAAATATCCAAACGCCTGAAGGTACCATGTTCATCTGTACAAACAATAGTACGCAAGTATAAACACCATGGGAGACGCGTTCTGTCTCCTTTGGTGCGAAAAGTGCAAATCAATCCCAGAACAACAGCAAAGAACCTTGTGAAGATGCTGGAGGAAACGGGTACAAAAGTATCTATATCCACAGTAAAACGAGTCTTATAACGACATAACCTGGAAGGGCGCTCAGCAAGGAAGAAGCCACTGCTCCAAAACTGCCATAAAAAAAGCCAGACTATGGTTTGCAACTGCACATGGGGGACAAAGATTGTACTTTTTGGAGAAATGTCCTCTGGTCTGATGAAACAAAAATAGAACTGTTTGGCCATAATGACCATCGTGAAGCACGGGGGATGCAGCATCCTGTTGTGGGGGTGCTTTGCTGCAGGAGGGACTGGTGCACTTCACAAAATAAATGGCATCATGAATTAGGAAATTGTGGATATATTGAAACAACATCTGAAGACATCAGTCAGGATGTTAAAGCTTGGTCGCAAATGGGTCTTCCAAATGGACAATGACTCCAAGCATACTTCCAAAGTTGTGGCAAAATGGCTTAAGTCAAGGTATTGGAGTGGCCATCACAAAGCCCTTACCTCAATCCCATAGAAAATTTGTGTGTAGAACTGAAAAAGCGTGTGCGAGCAAGGAGGCCTACAAACCTGACTCAGTTACACCAGCTCTGTGAGGAGGAATGGGCCAAAATTCACCCAACTTATTGTGGAAAGCTTGAGGAAGGCTACCCGAAATGTTTGACCAAAGTTACACAATTTATAAAGGCAATGATTCCAAATACTAATTGAGTGCATGTAAATTTCTGACCCGCTGGGAATATGATGAAAGAAATAAAAGCTAATATAAATCATTCTCTCTACTATTATTCTGACATTTCACATTCTTAAAATAAAGTGGTGATCCTAACTGACCTAAAAAAGGGAATTTTTACTGGGATTAAATGTCAGGAATTGTGAAATTTAGTTTAAATGTATTTGGCTAAGGTGTATGTAAACTTCCGACTTCGTGTGTGTGTGTGTGTGTGTGTGTGTGTGTGTGTGTGTGTGTGCACCTGCCATTTTAAGATGAGGACACTTTTTTTTCATGAACATGGCCGTATACCTATTAAAGCATATTGAATGACTGTCATTTATATTCCTTTCACCCAGTACAATGTAACAGTGATAGGTTTAAGCTTCTACATGGTACTCACATTTTCCCTATTCCCATTATGAGGTTGCTACAACCTAGCCTATGAATGAAAATGCACAACGTGGTGACACATGGTGACCTTGCGCACACTTGCCTGCATCTAGCTGATCTAGGGTGTAACCATTAGTCCAACAGTTACACATGAGAGTTTCAAATTCTGGTATGTTTATCGCCATTATGCTTGCTTCTATTTTAAGAAACTTTTTTCAACATTATCGGCAGAATGAATACACCCCTGATCACGTATAAACACAGTTCACTTTCGTATCAGCCACATTGTATCCCTTCTCGCATCTATGCACTTTTCTCATGTTTTTTTCCCCTTCGCTTGCGGACTTCAATGCACAGCACATCAGCTGTATGTGGCCAGGCAAAAAAAACTTTCAGGCAAACCATATCATAACCGCTACACACAGCCTACATCGTTGTCACCATATTAGCTAAAGTAACGTCATAGTCAACATAGCTAATATAACTAACGCGTTAGTAAACCCGCTACAATCATGCAGTAATGTTAGTGTACAGTCAGTAAGCAGTTTTGCAGTTACACCGGCGGGCCCCGGAGGCAATACATTTGTAAAACCAAAAGCTTACCTTGACTTGGAAGCGTTCCAGTGTTGTGTTGGATAGTCATAGCCAGCTAGCTTACATAGAATTCCTCTGTTTTGAGCAAGGATTTTCAGAAGGATAAAGTAGCTAGCTGCATTTGCTAGCTAAGAAAGTGTAAAAAAAATTACACTCTTTTGGGAAGAAATTCATTGTCTCTCTCTTTGAGTCAACTACCTACCACATTTTATGCACTGCAGTGCTAGCTAGCTGTAGCTTATGCTTTCAGTACTAGATTCACTCTCTGATCCTTTGATTGGGTGGACAACATGTCAGTTCATGCTGCAAGAGCTCTGATATGTTGGAGGACGTCATCCAGAAGTTGTCATAATTACTGTGTAAGTCTATGGAAGAGGGTTTGATAACCATGAGCCTACTAGGATTTGTATTGAAGTCAATGTACCTAGAGGAGGACAGAAGCTACCTGTCCACCAGCTACACCATGGTGCTACCGTACAGACTGCTAAAGCATTCCACAGGGATGCTGGCCCATGTTGATTCCAATTTGTAAAATTTTACCTTTATTTAAGTAGGCAAGTCAGTTAAGAACAAATTCTTATTTTCATTGACGGCCCACCCCGGCCAAACCCTAACCCGGGCCAATTGTGCGCCGCCCTATTGGACTCCCAATCACGGCCGGTTGTGATACAGCCTGGAATCGAACCAGGGTCTATAGTGACTCCTCTAGCACTGAGCTGCAGTGCTTTAGACTACTGCGTCACTCGCACAGTTGTCAAGTTGGCTGGATGTTCTTTGGGTGGTGGACCATTCTTGATACACATGAGAAACTGTTGTGTGAAAAACCCTGCGGCGTGCAGTTCTTGACACAAACCGGTGTGCCTGGCACCTACTACAATACCCCGTCCAAAAGCACTTAAATCTTATGTCTTGCTTATTCACAATCTGTCTCAATTGTCTCAAGTTAAAAATCATTATTTTAACCAATCTCCCTTTCATCTACACTGATTTGAAGTGGATTAAACAAGTGACATCAATAAGAGATCATCGCTTTCACCTGGTCAGCCTATGTTATAGAGCAGGTGTCCTTTAATATTTTGTACACTCAGTGTAGACAATATAGAGAGAGTAAAGCACACTTAAATGCTCTTACCTTTCTTGATTGTCAACAAATAAAGATGTGTATGTGGTGGAGCGTATGGGCCCAACTTCACTCTACGTATTATTCCATACCAGCACACCATTTGAAAGTGATTGTGTGTTTAAGATCGCCCTATTGTCCTTGTCTTTAGGAGCCCAGTAAAGAGGGCAGTGGAGGCAGCAGTAAAGGGCCCAAGCCCCACAAGCTGACCAAGGAGCACCGCGAACGCCCCCGCAAAGACTCTGAGAGCAAGGCGGCGTCAAAGGGTGACAGCGACCGCGACGGGGGGAGGAGGGGGCAGCAGCAAGAGTGTCCGTGAGCCCTCATCCTCCTCTTCCAAGAAGCCAGCGGAGATCAAAGTTAAAGACGAGGGCAAGGTCCTTCCCAAGGCTGCCTTCAAAGAGCCCAAACTCACACTGAAGGAGGCCAAGATGGAGGGCATGTCCCCTAAAGGAGGGGGGGCTGGGGGAGGGGGCCCACTGGAGCCCAAAGCCCCCGGGAAGCGGCCTTCCACTGCGGAGTCTCCAAAACCCAGTGCCAAGAAGCCAAAGAAGGGCAGCTCAGAGGGATCTAAGGGGACAGCTGCAGTGCTCTTCACCGGAGCCTCTCCCCGGGTCTCTTCGTCATCTTCAGTCATCACAGGCTACCCAGAGAAGAAACCCCCCCAAGGAGAAAGGCCGCTGGCCCAAGAGCAGCAGGGCCGACACTCAGGAGGCCAAGGAGCCCAAGAAACTGCTGTCTGACGACTCCAACTCTGAGGATGAAGCCTCCTCCAAATCAGAGCAGTCAGTCCCCTCCAGTCCCTCCAACTCCAGCTCCAGCTCTGACTCCAGCTCAGAGTCTGATTTTGAGCCCGGACAGAAACAAGGCCAAGGTAAGTTCTCTACATCCACTGGAGATTTCATGTTTGTTTTTCTTTTAGACTAAACTATCCAGATGTTTAGTTGATGGTTGTGATGCGTACATGTACATTTTAGCAAATGTTCTCTATTGCTGTGTAAATCTACTCGAGGCCCGCTGCGCTCTATGGTGGAGGACCTACAGTCCGAGGGGTCAGATGATGATGACAGCAGCTCAGAGGAAGGGACGCCTGTCAAGACCAACCCGCCCAACCGTGACTCTCGGTAAAATTATGTGTCTCTCCTTTCTCATTCTCTCTCTAATGCTCCATATATCTCCAAGTTTGTTGCTCTCTCTTTCTTTTCACATACGATGCTCCTCCAATTAGTTTTACTGGTTATCTTTAGCTATGGATATTTGTGTTATGAGACACAGTGGGTCAGTATTTGTAGCACATAAGCCCATACATGTGTTCGCTGTTGTTTTATAGGGGTTACATTGTTTTTGAAGGAAATCTGTAAAGATTTATATGGTCGGAGTTGAGTGAACACAAACCCAGATTTGAAGCTAATCCCTTCACCAAAACATGTGTTCCCACCCACAAACCTAGGCTCCCTGCGCTAAACAGGGCACAATGAGCGCTGTCTGACCTTTACCCTCCTGTTCCCTGTCAGACTGAGCCTGGACAGCGAGAGTGACAGCAGTGAAGGCTCGCACCGCCCCAGTCGAGACCCGGCGCCGCCTCCACAGAAACACAGCTCCTCCAATAACAAGGTAAAACAGACTCTGAGGATCTCTCCCAGGACGGCTTTCTCCATTGTCGCCCTGATGAAGTGGCATCATTAAGGATTGTTACTCACGCAACCAACTTTACTTTCTGCATATGTACTGTGTTGACGTTTCAGTCATTAATGGTAGTTATCATTGATGGCTAAGCAGTGTGTTCTGTATTCCCAGCACCACAAGTGTTCCTAGCACCACACGCAGACTGTGTGGTATCAATATTTGCTCTCCTAAAGCACCATCCTTCCCATTCTGATCTGTTTATCCCTCTGTCCCCCCCTCCACCTCTCTCTGTGTTCCCTCTGTCCCCCCTCCACCTCTCTCTGTGTTCCCTCTGTCCCCCCTCCACCTCTCTCTGTTTATCCCTCTGTCCTCCCCTCCACTTCTCTCTGTGTTCCCTCTGTCCCCCCTCCACTTCTCTCTGTGTTCCATCTGTCCCCCCTCCACCTCTCTCTGTGTTCCATCTGTCCCCCCTCCACCTCTCTCTGTTTTCCCTCTGTCCCCCCCCTCCACCTCTCTCTGTGTTCCATCTGTCCCCCCCTCCACCTCTCTCTGTGTTCCCTCTGTCCCCCCTCCACCTCTCTCTGTGTTCCCTCTGTCCCCCCTCCATCTCTCTCTGTGTTCCATCTGTCCCCCCTCCACCTCTCTCTGTGTTCCATCTGTCCCCCCTCCATCTCTCTCTGTGTTCCATCTGTCCCCCCTCCATCTCTCTCTGTGTTCCATCTGTCCCCCTCCATCTCTCTCTGTTTATCCCTCTGTCCCCCCTCCATCTCTCTCTGTGTTCCATCTGTCCCCCCTCCATCTCTCTCTGTGTTCCATCTGTCCCCCCTCCATCTCTCTCTGTGTTCCATCTGTCCCCCCTCCATCTCTCTCTGTGTTCCATCTGTCCCCCCTCCATATCTCTCTGTGTTCCATCTGTCCCCCCTCCATCTCTCTCTGTGTTCCATCTGTCCCCCCTCCATCTCTCTCTGTGTTCACTCTGTCCCCCCTCCACCTCTCTCTCTGTGTTCACTCTGTCCCCCCTCCACCTCTCTCTCTGTGTTCTCTGTCCCCCCCTCCACCTCTCTCTCTGTGTTGTCTGAGCAGGTGTTGGGCAGGAAGAGCCCAGACATCTGCAGCCGCCCAGAGAAGGTGCTGAAGAAGGGATACGACAAGGTAGGAAGGGTAAATATTCACACTTTATTACCTTTTTTCTTATTTCTCTTGATGCATCTGTATCAAGTAATTATATGACCAGTGCAGTGTTCAATATACTATAGTTCAAATTCTACAGTACTGCTTTGTCACCACTAGTCTAGATTGTCACTCCACATTCTTCCTGGTGTACAACTCACTGAGAGATGCAGTGGACAACACTGGTTAATCAGTAATCACATACTGAATGGACTGGTTTTAATAATAGTTAACTCACTAAGCAGTTGTCCACTATCCCCTTCAG
Organism: Oncorhynchus gorbuscha; assembly: GCF_021184085.1. Taxonomy (NCBI): domain Eukaryota; kingdom Metazoa; phylum Chordata; class Actinopteri; order Salmoniformes; family Salmonidae; genus Oncorhynchus; species Oncorhynchus gorbuscha. Next base: position 35,031,408 of record NC_060187.1, read on the forward strand.
GCCTACACAGAGGAGCTGGTGGACCTCCACCGCAGACTAATGGCTCTGAGGGAGCGCAACGTCCTACAGCAGGTATGCGTGTGGCTGTGTTGTGTTTACATATGTAAGTGTGTGGCGGATGTGTTGTAAAACTAACTTTTTAGTCCTCTGTTATCATACCTTTATCATGTCACAGTTCACACTATTTTGTATGTTCAATGTGATTTGATGTTCATCTAAGCCCGGGCATTACCCTCCTCTCTTCCCCAGATAGTGAATCTGATCGAGGAGACGGGCCACTTCAACGTGACCAACACCACCTTTGACTTTGACCTGTTCTCTCTGGACGAGTTGACCGTCCGCAAACTACAGAGCTGCCTGGAGACCACGGCCACGTGACAGGAAGCCTGCAGCGCAGAGGACCGTGGCGGGGCCGGTGCTGGGCTGCTGTCTCTCCTCGGCCCCTGGACCCCCACTGGGGAGGTGGAGCTGTAGCAGAGCTACAGAGGGAAACAGAATAACAATAGAACTCACACTTTCACTATTTTCTGGAGAATGGAGGAACAGGATGAGGGAGGAGAGAGGACGAGGTCAGAGCAGCTATTCCACTGTCCCTCGAACCTGGACTGGAGGACCAGACTAGGGGAGCTGGCCTGGGACTGGCAAGAGATGTATTATATATGTTTCTTATGGAGAGCAGCAGAGCAGCCTGTGTGCAGAACTGTGGAATGCGACCACTCTCCTCTCCCTCCCCCTCTCGCCTCACTTCTAGCCATTGCAAAGCCAATACTTCTCCTCTCCTTCCTCCCCACTCACACACTCTTACCCGGCACAACACTCCTCCCCTCCCCCTCATCTCTGCTGGAGTTCATTTCTCTATAGGAATATTCCTGTCTATGCATGCATACATTTGTGTGTGTGTGTGGGAGAGTGTGTGTGTGTGTGTGGGAGAGTGTGTGTGTGTGTGTGAGGGAGAGTGTGTGTGTCTGTGTGAGCATTTCAGAGGCTTTAGGGGGGGGTCTTTCGTTAGTCACTTTTTCAGTGTTCTTTAAGGTAGCTTGAGCACAAGCAACAGCCCTTACACACACACACACACACACACACACACACACACACACACACACACACACACACACACACACACACACACACACACACACACACACACACACACACACACACACAGTGAGAGGCATTTGGGTCCCATGCCAGGGTGTCTCTACACACAGGCACTAAGTTGTGTATGTGCCTATTGGTGGTAGTGTTCTGGATGGGGTTCATCTCTTGGTGGTAGTGTTCTGGATGGGGTTCATCTCTTGGTGGTAGTGTTCTGGATGGGGTTCATCTCTTGGTGGTAGTGTTCTGGATGGGGTTCATCTCTTGGTGGTAGTGTTCTGGATGGGGTTCATCTCTTGGTGGTAGTGTTCTGGATGGGGTTCATCTCTTGGTGGTAGTGTTCTGGATGGGGTTCATCTCTTGTCAGTTTGTCAGTTCAAACGTCCCTCCCGCTTCCATCTCAATGTGCATGAAAGGGCTCAACAGCTAGGGGAAATAGCTGTGGAGGATCACTTCTGAATGGCCTTTTAAGTGTGTGTGTGTGCGTGTGGGGGGGGGGGGGGGGTTAAAAAGCCGTAGCCATAGACTCCCCCCTCCTCCTCCAAACTTTTACTGATAGGTTTGGAGTGTTTTGTTTTGGGGATTGCGATTCAGATACCTGTGAGCTATGAATGTATTACTGCTCATTTTCTAGGGCTAGAAACAAACATACTATCTTCTCAGTGCCTTTATGCGTTGGCCAGTGTGAGGGTCCACTGACACTGGTTAAAGAGCAAAGTCCCTCTCCTGACTAAGTGTTCATTGGAAAGCCTGAAATTCCGTTTGTCATAAGTGCCCTCTTTTAAAATCAGTTGATCCTCCCAGTGGGGTTTCTCTGCAAATTGGAGGCTACTTCAGTGATTGATCTCTGCTATTATTAGGAACACAAGCCTTCCAGAAATCCTAAGACTCACTGTTCATCAGCAGTGGTACTTTGCCTGGTTTCTTTCCAGATCCTAATATGAATGGTTGTATAGCTGATATTGTGTTGTGCCTGAGGTTTAGTTTTCTATGGATGGGGTCAGTGCCAGACCAGGCCTCAGTCAGTCAGTCATGTTTCTCTTACTGGGGCTCCTCTATCCTTCACGTCCACTGTGGTTTCACACTCAGACTAACGGTAAAGTTTCCCCCTCACTTTCCTTCTGTTTCACCTAGTGAACAGCTCTATTTATTTGGATGCTAATAGCTTTAATAGTTGTGTCCGTTCTGTGTCCTGGGCCTCTGCAAAGTGCACACACAGCTCTCTGGCCCTTCTCCTCTGTGAGGGTGCTGTGGTGTTGAGGTCTGAATCTCACAAAGTGCACACACAGCTCTCTGGCCCTTCTCCTCTGTGAGGGTGCTGTGGTGTTGAGGTCTGAATGTGTGGATCTGTTCCAGAGTGAAACAGCAACCGCCTTAAGTTCCTCTCTGCATCCACTCTGCTCTGTCCATCACCCCTTTATTTGTCTGTCTGTGCCGATGTCAACATCCCTTGCCAGTGATTTTTAAAAGATGTACTTTGCAACTGTGTGAGTGGGATGGGTTGTGTGTGTCTCAAGGGAGAGGAATGTTCTTGTCCTCGTGTGTGTGTGTGTGAATATGAGGGGCTGAAGGGTTAAGTGGCAGGCAGCTCTGTGCAGCTCTTCCATAGAGAAGCCCCACCAACCGTCGACCAACAGTCAATCTTTTATTTATGTACCTCTGCACTTTTGGCTGTGGTGACTTCAGTACTTAAGTAATTATCTAAACTGTATTTTTAAGAATTTTATACAATATTTACATGCAATACAACAGATTTTTTTGCCAACCTTTTTTAAAATGATTTAATAGTTTTTATTTGTGTTGGCGTGTGTTATATATATACAGAAACATGCCGTCAATTCTGTTCTTTGAGGCCTAATGTTGCGCCATGGAGAACTTCCCTGAATGTTGTATTGTGTATCATAGTTGTTGCAGTTGGACACCACGGAACAGGTGTTGGGAATATGTTTGATCTATGAGCTAACCAAGTCTATATCATCCAGTATACATTTATCAAGGAGGAAAAGGTGGACTTTTCAGTGAGAAGAAGTATTTTTATGTCCTATTATAATTTGAGTATTTTTAACTCAAAGTATGAGGCAGTGTTCTATTTGTCCGTACTCTATGAGGCATGGTTACGAAGCCCAGGCACAAACTGTCACCCTCTCTTTGGTTCAATATTTATCTGTATTTTTATCCCAAGTGCGATCCCTTAAACTGTTAAACAATAACACCATAGGAAAAGATACTACGGTGGAAGGAAGTATTTCAATTGAATCTATATCAATATACAGTACCAGTCAAAAGTTTTAAAACACCTACTCATTAAGGATTTATTATTTTTACTATTTTTTTTACATTGTAGAATAATAGTGAAGACCTCAAAACTATGAAAAAACACACATGGAGTCATGTAGTAACCAAAAAAGTTTTAAACACTTAGCCACCCTTTGCCTCGATGACAGCTTGGCACACTCTTGGCATTCTCTCAACCAGCTTCACCTGGAATGGTTTTCCAACAGTCTTGAAGGAGTTCCCACATGCTGAGCACTTGTTGGCTGCTTTTCTCAATTTCTCAATTTGGTTGAGGTCAGGGGGGATTGTGGAGGCCAGGTCATCTGATGCAGCACTCCACCACTCTCCTTGGTAAAATAGCCCTTACACAACCTGGAGGTGTGTTGGGTCATTGTCCTTTTGAAAGACAAATGATAGTCCCACTAAGCCCAAATCAGATGGGATGGAATATATCGCTGCAGAATGCTGTGGTTGCCATGCTGGTTAAGTGAGCCTTGAATTCTAAATAAATCACTGTCAGTTTCACCAGCAAAGCACCATCACACCTCTTCCTCCATGCTTCACGGGGGGAACCATACATGCAGAGATCATTCGTTCACCTACTCTGCATCTCACAAGACACGGCGGTTGGGACCAACAAGCTCCCATTTGGACTCCAGACCAAAGGACAGATTTCCACTGGTCTGATGTCCATTGATTGTGTTTCTTGTCCCAAGCCAAGACTCTTCTTCTTATTGTTGTCCTTTAGTAGTGGTTTCTTTGCAGCAATTCGACCATGGAGCTCTGATTCACAGTCTCCTTTGAACAGTTGATGTTGAGATGTCTGTTACTTGAACTCTGTGAAGCATTTATTTGGGCTGCAATTTGAGACTGGTAACTCTAATGAACATATCCTCTGCAACAGAGGTAACTCTGGGTCTTCCATTCCTGTGGTGGTCCTCATGAGAGCCAGATTCATCATAGCGCTTGATGGTTCTTGCGACTACACTTGAAGAAACGTTCAATGTTTTTGAAATGTTCCTTAGTGACTGACCTTCCGGTCTTAAAATTATGGACTATTTTTTTTCTTTGCTTATTTGAGCTGTTCTTGCCATAATATGAACTTGGTCTTTTACCAAATAGGACTATGTTCTGTATACCACCCCTACCTTGTCACAACACAACTGATTGGATGAAACGCATTAAGGAAAGAAATTCCACAAATGAACTTTTAACAAGGCGCTGTTAATTGAAATGCATTCCAGGTGACTACCTCATGAAGCTGGTTGAGAGAATTCCAAGAGTGTGAAAAGCTGTCATCAAGGCAAAGGGTGGCTACCTTGAAGAATCTCAACTATAAAGCATATTTTAATTTAACACTTCCTTGGTTGCTACATTATTCCATATGTGTTTTTTTCATCGTTGTGATGTCTTCACTATTATTCTACAATGTAGAAAATAGTCAAAGAAAAACTCTTGAATGAGGTTCTAAAACTTTTGGCCGGTAGAGTGTGTGATTAAGCAAAGGTAGACCATCTACTGTGGATTTTAACAATATAGGAGACAAAAGCAGCAGATGGTGACTGTTCCTTCTCCTGATGCTGTTAGGAATGTGAGGGGGTATGTGTGGAGGGCCGTTTCCTGTGTCAATGGTTGTCGTGTCGGATGGGGTTGGCTGTATTTATTTATCAAGGGAGGGTTTGCTTGGGGGCTAAAATGTGTTCCATTTATTTGGTTAATGCTACCTTGGGCTGAACAACAAAATGTTGTATTTTAAACTTGGCATACAATGCCACCATGTGGCCATATAATGCAAGTTGTAATAAGGAGAACTGTTATTTTTTATTTTGAAATCATATTAAAGTAATTGAGTACTGTCTGTGTTCGTGGCTCTTAGTTGACCAGTTTGATGGGCTCTGTTGGAAGGGGTGGAGGTCAGTCATGTTGAGCAGATTGTGGGGTGAATTAGGCACTGCAGAGTTCAAAAGGTTTTGATGCCAAAGTTTATACATGCATTTATGCTTTGTACTGTGTGTTTCTATCTGAAAATAATCTTATAGCTACCATCTAATTGAAGATTATGCAAAAATAACTACTCTTGATATTACAGAATGAATAACTTATTTCCCAGCTAGGTCACATACAGAATACTCCGGTGTCTTCCCCACCCAATACGAGAAAAGCGCTTAAGCTTGAGACGCAGGTAAAACCGGTATAATGTGTCTTTAGTTGGCAGTCATTAACTGTCTTGTATGCATTTGATTTGCATGTAAGAGTTTCCAACAGCTCAAAGTCCTCCTGGTGTTAGGAAGGTAACTTTGCATTTGCATGGGGCTTCCTTGGTATGGAGCTTCGACGGGCAAGTTGCAGTAGCTAACACTCTTCAGTGTGTCTTATTCCAGTACAGGCATCAACAGAAATCTGACACCAGTGAATTCTGCAGGAAGGCAGAAATCAGTTGGGAAAATAAAATACTGATTCACCTTCATTTTCTGTAATGTTTGATTCTGTACACAACTTCATTCAACAAACAATACAAGGTCACTCTTGGTAAGCTAATAGTTTATTTACAGGTCTTCCTGAACATCAACATGGGTCTCCAGTTGAGCTTCTCTCTGAATATGGAAGCACTAACATCTCTGCAAACTGCAAGGGGCTTGACCTACTCACTTTCATCTGAGGCAATGGCATGTTAGTGGCAATTGTTTACAAGTGGGATCTTTAGATTTCATTCGTATTAGATGACTGTTTTAAACATCTCTTCAAATTCAAGTATTTCATCAAAAGATAAAATGTTCAAAAGGTACTGGAAGCCTAAGTCTTAACCACAAATCAAACTCATTTCTTCCTACTACGATGCACATGGGAGTATGTTTAGCAAGTACTGACTCAAAAGGTTTGACAAATGGCCAAAATTCACACCCAGCAATAAGACACAGAAGTCCACCTAACATGTACAGCAGGTAGCAGAGATACATGGTTTTCACAATTCCACTCAGCATGCATATATGTGTTTAGGGAGAGTATTTGCAATGTAATAAGCGTGAACCAGTCCACACCCGTCTTAGGTAAGATTGTATCTATGTTTCAGGAGGACTGCTTATTTTGAAATGCTATTCAATTCTCTATTCTCTTGTTTAGATTAGTTACCCCAGAGAACATATGATGAACTGGTTTTCAGAAAGACAAATTCAGTGGTGCAAGGACATCTTTTCTCACACTGCGTTGTGCTGGTATGCATGAGGAAAGTGGTGGCTCTCTCACGTCAAGACAAGACTGATCTGTAGACTAACACGTTCTCTGATAAAGACCAGAGAAGAGGAAATGTAAGCAAAACATATTTACAGTATTTAAATGGTCACAGCAATTTTACACAATCGTTACAAAACATCCCAACAAGACCAGGCAATTGCTAGGCTGTGTCACAGACGATCAGAGTCCGTAAAACTCATTGGATATAAAACATGACTAAATTAATATGGCTTGAATGATATGGTTCTGTAGCATAAAGATCTGGATGCTCTGTCTCAAGGTAGGTGCAGAAGTTCAACATTGTGCCATGTGCTTATGGCGCCAAGCAATCAACTAAATCTACAACTTCATTTTCATTGGTCGTCCCAGGGCTTGTCTTTTGTATTTATTGCAGAACTGCACGATTTAGGAGCTACTACACAATGATAGACACACTTGTCAAAACTCAAACCAGACAAACAATACAATAATAATAAATAGGACAATGACATGTTCAGTGTTTTCTTTCCCTGTCACTTTACTTCACATCTTATTTTTAATCCAGACCAGGGATCACTGGATGTAATCATTATTTATCATCCAAATGTGTGTATTTGGGCCAAGTAATTTCTGACTTTGGCAAAAAGAAAAATAGTAACACTTTCCCCAAAATTCTACTACCATGTCCTATGGACTTTTTGGATTCTTTGCAAGTATCACAGTAAATTCTACCATGTCCTATGGACTTTCTGGATTCTATGTCATTTATTTGCAAGTATCACAGTAAATTCTACTACCATGTCCTATGGACTTTTTGGATTCTATGCTATTTATTTTAAGTATCACAGTAAATTCACAAAGCCTCATCACATACAATTGTACGTCATCTATCATATATTATTGTTCTTCATCACAATAATACAAAATAAATAGTTGAAATCAGCATATCAACAACTCATCTTTTTTTTAAATCCTAAAGGCTTTACAATGGCTTCTCATGGATGCTTTCCTTATACATATTTTCTTTACAACACCCACAAATGTAAACAAAACCCAATAATGAAAGGAGGAAGCTAGCAACAAATGTTCACAGGAGAGAAACAGAAACTGAACAAAGAGTGGTTGTCTAAGACTGTTCTGTCTGCATGTCTTTTGTAGTGTTTCTCTGAATTGCTCTGCAGGGGTATTTTTGTCCCATGCCTATTTGGGGGGCATGGAGTTATCAGGGGTGCTTGGGGTCACCACCTCCTTGTAGAAATTCTCTACTTGCTCTTTGTACATCTTCATGACCACCGGCCTCTTCAGCTTCATAGTGGGGCCTGAGAGAGAGAAGGAGACAGTCGGATATATAAATCCTGCTGTTATGCTCATCAACACCCGCCACTGGATAGGTGGTGAAAACTACAGTGACGACATGGTCTGTAGTAGACAGAAAGGTCAAACAAAACAATTATATTGAAATGAATGGAAATGAGGCAACATTATGGAAACTTGAGTCTATCTTATATAGTGACCTGGGAAAAACGACATACTGCAGTCCTTCAGGACCAGAAGAGAAGAACATGGCATTAAACAAACATGCACACCGTCCTACCCAGGGCCCCTGCCCAGGCTGCTCCCCGCCCCGCTCACCCAGCTCTCCCCCAGGGATGGAGAAGTCCTGGTTTAGGATGGTCCACTTCTGGATGCGCTGGGCGTTGGAGGTGGCCTTCTCGTTCACGCGGTTGATACCCTCCTGGATAGCGGCATGGATGACCGGGTCACGCCCACCGGCGATCTCTGAGACCCGCATGGCGTTGCTGCCCAGCTTCCGGCACAGCTCTACGGCCTCGGGCATCAGCTCATCTTCAGGAGCACCAGTGTCTCCGTTCACCTGGCACTGAGGGGTAAAGAGACAGATGTTTTATTCGGGAAGGAGTCCTGAAACAAAAAAAAACATTTTCTTAGAAGGTTGTTTTGCTCATGAATAATTTATCTTTTGTCAATGAATCTTATTAACTGACAATGATACCATAAAGACTTGCAGTTTGCTAAAATGTCCACCAGGTGGCAGTGGTTAGGCAGAAGTCGTATAACTTACAATAAAGAAGAATTGTGAATAACCCACTATGACCTTGCCCCATCTGGTGATTACATGATAAGGAGCAGCGATGAGGAGTTTATACAGCACTGTGCAATCTCTAATGCAGGCTGCATCTGATTACACATGGTATTTCTCAACTACTAGATACTCTAAAAGTGGCTGTAATAGATAGCCATGATACACAACATATCATCCCTGTTCTGAAGATGTTTTGTCAGAACTTGAAATATGACTTTTGAGATAGGCCATATTGGCATGGGGATTGGGTTTCACACCGACACACAAACAATTCCAAATGGCTCATTCATCCCCTCTCGTCCCCCCCTGTAACTATTCCCCAGGCCGTTGCTTTAAATGACAATATGTTCCTAGTCAACTTACCTGGTAAAATAAAACAATTATAAAACAGTACTGTAGCCAACAGTTCATACCTTAATGGTGAGCAGCATGGCGAGGAACTTCCTCTTGTCTCCAATGAGCATGGCGTTGCTAACCAGCGGCACGGCCTCCTTCACAGCATCTTCAATGGGCACTGGAGGGATGTTCTCTCCACCCGCTGTGATGATCAGCTCTGGACACACATTGAAATGAAAGTTTTTATTTAGGATAAGTTCTCTATATGGAGCCAGACAATAAAATGCTATCTTCTGTGGACTGAGGCTTTAATAAAACATCAGTCTATTCCATTTACAGCTGGGTTCTGATGACCGGGATAGGGTTGGGGGTATTTTACAGATGGGGTTATAGAATGTGTAGAGAAGACTGTACCTTTGATGCGTCCAGTGATGAAGAGGAAGCCGTTGTCGTCGTGTTTGCCCAGGTCTCCAGAATGCAGCCAGCCCTCAGTGTCCAGGGCGTCCTCGGTCTTGTCGGCCTGGTTTAGGTAGCCCATGAAGACGTGGCGTCCCCAGAAGCAGATCTCCCCGTTGCCCTCCTCGTCAGGATTGTTAATCTTAGTCTCACAACCAGGGATCAACTTCCCAACGCTAGGGAGACAAAACATGAATCACTAACTTTCCAGATCTTAATCACCAACACAAAGCATATAAAACAAAAATACTTTCTAAAAGCTGTAATATGTTATTTCAGGTCTTGTGTGTTTAGGCGTATGTGGAGGGTATAGTTACCTGGTGAGGCGGAATGCGTCGGGCAGAGAGATGGTGTGAGGTCCAGTGCTCTCACTCATTCCGTACAGCTCGTACACTGGGATGTCCAGGCTGAGGAAGAACTCCAGGGTATCCTTGGTGATGGGGGCGGCACCTGTGTAACACTTGGTGCAGCGGTCCAGACCCAGAGCCTTACGGACCTTCTTGAACACCAGCTTCTTGGCCAAGCGGTAGTTTATGGGCGTCCTCGCCATAGCTCCATTCCTGAGCAGGCAGAAGAGGAAGCAGGAGTTTAATACAACATCAGAACATGGCTCTCTTCGTACCCCAGGCTATAGTTCACTACTGTGCTGGCATTATTATACTATGCGTGGGCAAGACTACTAATGATCCTGTTCTGTCATCTTTGTGACAAAGTAGTATTCGCCTTGAGGGAAATCGCTGCAAAGTCGGAACCACAGAGGTGGTGAAACAGATCCGCCCCTCCCTACTAAATAGGCCCATGTATAACACATACTGGTTCATCTTGCTGAGGTTGGTCTGCAGACCCACTCCTTTGGCCCAGACCGCCACCTTTCTGCGCACGGTGGACGACTTGGCCCCGACGGACTTCATCTTCTCCTGCATCTTCTCCCAGACACGTGGTACGCCCATGAAGGCTGTGGGACGCACCTCTCTCATTGTGTTAACCAGGGAGCCCTGAGAACAGATAGGAATGGTGCTCAGTCACAACATATACACACACTAAAAGGCACAAAGTGTGTGTGACTGTGTGTGTGGAGTATCACTGACACTAGCATATTGAGAAAGACAGTTCAGCTCCTGAGAATCACATAACTGTTCAAAAGAGTTTGCAATTGCAACGTGCAAAGCTGGCACTTCTTTTTATGCCTTTTCACAGAGAGCAGAAACACTAATGATCTGATCAACGGTGAAACAAAGAGTTGTCTTGTGTGAGGACAGGGTATCATTTTAACTTGTGAAAAAAGTCTGGTCTTAATCTTCCTCCCTTAACTGGATTACACACTAGGTTTATCGAAGATGAGGACAAGGTGATGTAAGGGACTGAATAACAGTCTTCTCAGTGAGATGGAAAAACTAGAAAAATGTCCTCTTGGGATTCTCATGAACGAGAATAGACCTCACCTTCAGTGCGTCTGGCTGGGCGAAGTATGTTGCCCCTCCGACCTTCATGGTGACCCAGATGTCCACCATCTGAGCAGCGATGTGGCTGAGGGGCAGGTAGCTGACCACAATCTCCTGAGACTTGGTGGCTTCTGCCAGCCGGACATAGCGGCCTACTGCGAACGCTGTCCATGTCAGCTGCAGAGGGAGAGACGGTCAGTACAATACAGGTCATTAGCAGGTAAACTCAGACCAAAAGGGGAGTTTGAATAGATGCGAGGCTACATCTTGAGAAGCAACCTTTAAAGGATATTATAAACTGGGTGGTAGAGCCCTGAATGTTGATTGGCTGACAGCTGTGGTATATCAGACCGTATACATGTGTATAACAACATTTTTACTGCTAATTATGTTGGTAACCAGTTTATAATAGCAATAAGGCTCCACGGGGGTTTGTGATATATGGCCAATATACCATGGCTAAGGGCTGTATATCCAGGAACTCCGGGTTGCGTCACGCTTAAGAACAGCCCTTAGCCATGGTATATTATTGCTTAAGTATAGCACTCTGATATCTTTACACTGGCCGTGGGAAACCAAATATGCAACCAAAGACTAGTGTTAGTGGTGGGTGTTCATAGTCAGTGTCACTCACATTGTCGTGGCTGAGCATCACTCCTTTGGGCTGGCCTGTGGTACCTGAAGTGTAGATCAGTGTGCAGCACTGGTTGGGCTTCTGGATAGTGATGATGTCATCCAGCTTTGTGTCGGGCTCATCACGGCCCAGCTCCATAAACTCAGTCCACTGTGCAGACAATACAGGACAGACACATTCAGGATAGAGTGGGGGGGGGAACGAACCTGCAGAAAACGTACTGTGTTATGAACCCTTCTAAAAAAGACACAGAAGGCATGGATCTGTGTTCGGTTGTTCAAATGGAATCTAAATAGTTGACACTCCATTCATACCGTGTAGAGGTTTGGTCTCTTCTCTTTAAGTGCATCTTTGTACTGGATAATGGCTTTCAAGTGTGGCAGCTTGTCTTGAACCTGGAGGAAAGACACTCATTTTAGATATCTGGGTCAGATTCCACAGTGGTGGAATAGACTAAAACGTAAAAGGTATCCCTGCAGAATTAATACATCAAATCACCTTACATCCTTGCCATCCTCTAGGCTTACCTGTAGGATCTTCTGCAGCTGCTTGTGATTCTCCACCACAATGATGTTGGCCTTGCAGTTCTCTGCTACATACTGGCATGCATCTGGGGAGTTCGTGGTGTAGATGCCCACTGCAAACCCACTGGCAACACAAGAGAAAAACAGTACAGCGAGTTATGTTGCCTTTATGTTCCATCAAACTCAAAAAAGATTCCTTTCCTACAGACAGGTTTGGCAACTCTGCTAAGAAAGAATGTTGTTCAGAAGGTTATGATCATCATGAAAGAAGAAGACAACAGGTGAGGCATTGATCCACCCAGAACAGTAAGTTACTGTAAGTCTAACTTATCTCTGCCAATTACACATGGCATATGTTCTCACATTAACCAGTTCTGACAGTGGGAAACACTCCAAGCTCTAAATTAACTTTGATTTGTTTTGACATACTGTATGGAGTTTGGAGGTCTGATCATGCTCTACAGAGTTTTGGTTTCTGATTATAGCTATTTGCTGATACAACTGAAAAGCAAGGACAGAGTAGTCATTGTGTTTGGCATACCTCAGCGATCTATCAAACTGTTTTAATGTGTGCAACAGGCTACATGCTGAATTCAAGGTCATGCACTATGCCGCTCTGACAGGCTCATAGGTCATATCTCATCATGTCTTTGGTTGTGGTCATTTAAGATGCTTACACAATCTGGATGAGGCCTACAGTATATCAGTGAGCGGGAACCCTTCTGCACATCACACATACTTACATGACGGGGCTAGTGTAAGTAACAGGGAGTGTGTCAGACCCCCCCCCCCCCCCCCCCCAAAACAGGAGTAGAGGGACTCACCCAGCCAAAATGGCAGCAATGTCAGAAATGAACCACTCAGCAGAGTTAAAGCCCAGAATGCCAACCCCATGGTAGCGCTCCAAGCCAAGCTGTGGACAAACACACATACAGCATGAGAATAGATGCACACATACTTGTGTGTGTTTATATAAATAAATATATATGATATAGACACCCCTTCAAATTAGTGGAATGGACTATTTTCAGCCACACCCGTTGCTGACAGGCGTATAAAAATTGAGCACACAGCCATGCAATCTCCATAGACAAACATTGGCAGTAGAATGACCTTACTGAAGAGCTCAGTGACTTTCAACGTGGCACCATCATAGGATGCCACCTTTCCAACACTGTGTCACATTTCTGCTCTGCTCGAGCTGCCCTGGTTAACTGTAAGAGCTGTTATTGTGAAGTAGAAACGTCTAGGAGCAACAACGGCTCAGCTGCGAAGTGGTAGGCCACACATGCTCACCTCCAAGTGCTGAAGTGCGTAAAAATAGCTTATCCTCCGTTGCAACACTCATTACCTAGTTCCAAACTGCCTCTGGAAGCAACGTCAGCACAAGAACTGTTTGTCGAGATCTTCATGAAATGGGTTTCCATGGCCAAGCAGCCGCACACAAGCCTAAGATCCCCATGTGCAATGCCAAGCGTTGTCTGGAGTAGTGTATAGCTCGCCTTCTACCTTCTCAGACTGTTAGCTAACGGTTGTGGCTAACAAAACAAATGAAATATATTAGCTAAATGTTAGCCAGCATTTGTGAACAATCTCCCTTGTTGAACGCACCTCAGGGGTCAGCAATCTTTTTCATGTGGAGTGCCAATTTACCTTACCATTTTTTACCTTGCCTTCTACACTCGCATCGAGGCAAGCAACACGGAACCATGCTTGAATGCACCAGCTGTTCCGGTCGACTGTGTGATCACGCTCTCCATAGCTGAAGACGACCTTAAAACGGGTTAACATTCACAAGGCCGCAGGGCTAGACGGATTACCAGGATGTGTAATCAGAGAATGCGCTGACCAGCTGGCAAGTGTCTTCACCGACATTTTCAACCTCTCCCTGACCCCGTCTGTAATACCTACACGTTTCAAGCAGACAACCATAGTCCCCGTTTCCAAGAATGCCACGGTAACCTGCCTAAATGACTATCACCCCATAGCACGCACAACTGTAGCCATGAAATGCAGGTCATGGCTCACATCAACAACATCATCCCAGACACCATGGACCCACTCCAAGCCGCCCCAACAGATCCACAAATGACGCAATCTCTATTGCAGTCCACACTGCCCTTTCCCACTTGGACAAAAGGAACACCTATGTTAGAATGCCATTCATTGACTACAGCTCAGTGTTCAACACCATAGTGCCCTGGAAGCTGATCACTACGCTAAGATCACTGGGACTGAACATCTCCCTCACTGGATCCTTCCTGACAGGCCGCCCCCAGGTGGTGAGGGTAGGCAACAACAGTGGCCCGTCAGGGGTGCGTGCTTAATCCCTTCCTGTACTCCCTGTTCAACCATGACTGCGTAGCTGCACACGACTCCCAACACCATCACATTAAGTTTGCAGACGACACGACAATGTTCACCGACAACGAGACAGCCTATAGGGGAGGTCAGAGACCTGGCAGTGTGGTGCCAGGACAACACCTCTCCCTCAACGTCAGTAAGTTAAAAGGTGCCGATTGGGATTGAGGGCCGAGCAGGCGCCCATTCACATCGACGGGGCTGTAGTGGAGCGGGTCAAGAGCTTCAAGTTCCTCGGTGTCCACATCACTAAGGCTCTATCATGGTTCAAACAAACCAACACTGTCGTAAAGAGGGCATGACAATGCCTCTTCCCCCTCATGAGGCTGAAAAGAATTGGCATGGGCCCTCAGACCCTCAAAAATGTCTACATCGGCACCATTGAGAGCATCTTGGATGCGTAACCGCTTGGTATGGCAACTGCTTGGCATCTGACCGCAAGGCTCTAGAGGGTAGTACATACGGCCCAGTACATCACTGGGGCTGAGCTCCGTGCTATCCAGGACCTCTGTACCGGGCAGTGTCAGATGAAGGCCCAAAACATTTTCTGATTCCTGCCACCCAGGCCACAGACTGTTCTCTCTGCTACCACACAGCAAGCAGTACCAATGTACCATGTCTGGAACAAACAGGACCCTCAACATCATCTACCCCCAAGCCATAAAACTTCTAAACACCTGGACTACCTGAATGGACCGCTCTTGCACACACTCTGGACTCTACCCACACCAACACACTAAAACATACACTGCTGCTACTGTTTATCATCTACCCTGTTGCCTAGTCACTTTACCCATACCTATATGTACAGTACATAGCTACCTCAATGACCTCGTACCCCCGCACATCGACTTGGTACTGGTACTCCCTATATATAGCCATGTTATTTAAAAATATATAGCCAAGTTATTTATTCACTGTGTATTTATGTCACTATTTGCATTTGATTTTTGTTTCGTTTTTACCTCATCTTCTTTGTTGAAAAAGGACCCGCAAGTAAGCATTTCACTGTTAGTCTACACCCGTTGCCTCAAGCATTTGACAAATACATTTTGATTTGGAAAGATTTTTCTAATACTTTGAGGAACTATTGTCATTGTCAATGGATGTAAAAACAGACTTTGTTAACTTGCCGTTTGAGGTTAAGCATTTTTTTATTTGAGAAGCTCCACAGCTCATTAGTGGTGGCGAGTTGAGACAAATCAGAAATACTAAATCAGAAGTAGCTAGAATTCTTATTGGCCCAACATAGGCTCTCTCAATCAATGTAAACATGTCTTCTGGCGCTCCTACGTTTAAGTCCACAGCAGTTCTCTTTTGTTTGTCTTGATATTTAGTTTGAGGATACATTGTTTCCAAGCCAACAGAACTTTCTCTCATACTTAGTTTCTCTGTTGCAATGTCGCACTTAAGGAACTGACGTCGATGAGCCATTCTTATGACTGGAGAAGTGGAGACATGAGCACCAAGAAAGTGCTTCATAAAATAAATCATTTTACAGTTCTCATCTGTATGTAACACTCGATAACTACACACATGTTTTGTTATGGGTTCTCTCTTGCCACATTGTTCTGACATGCAATGTACAGCAGTCAAGTGTCAGCAGAGTTGGTCCATGCGTTTGGTCTCACCTTGAGGAAGCTCTTGGCAGCGGTGCGACAGGCCTGGTAGTACTCCTGGTAGTTGATGGTCTTGGTCTGCTCTCCCTCCTTCCAGCCCAGGGCAGTGTAGCTGCCAAACCTCTCCACAGCGGTCTTAAACATCTGGTCTACGGTGAGTGGGGGCTCAGAGGCAAAGCCTGACTCCCCCATCCTCAGCTTCACCTCTCCGTCCCCGCTCGATGTCCACAAGTCTGGCTTAGCCACCGCCAGGGACAGAGAGTCTGGCCGCTGGGCATTCACTGAGGGAGAGGAGAGAGAAGGGTTTCGGTTTTTTTTAACCAAGGCAAGTCAGTTGAGAAGGTGAAGGAAAAGTGTGATTTGTGAGCTTTGCTTAGACTGAAGTTTGTATAGCACCTCAGAAAATAGGAATATTGTGGGGATAAATTGTGTGAGCTGATTTAAAGATGCTCTTGCTCCATCCTGCCAGTTTGGTGATGGCAAATGGCATACATTGATTTGTCTGTCTGCAATTTGTCAGATGGAACCCGAACCCGTGAGGAAGTCAAACTAATCCCTTTGAAATGGGGTGCCTCCTGCTTACACCAGCACTCACAGAAATGAGCTTAGACACTCTTTAGGGACAGGATGGAGGCTGCTCGGACTTCTGCTCTTAAATCTCAGTTGCCATTTGTACACTTGTGTTTCCTCCTCTGTTGTCTGCATTGATGGTGGAGAGCCAGAGGCAGTGGGTTTAGGTGACCCTGGCCTGGAACCCAGCCTCTACCAGTACACAGACCGAGCCCAGTCCCGTATGAGATATACCAATCAGCACACAAACGCCAGACACCACAAGGTAACCCCTACAAAGCCCAGGCACACAGATCTCACAAGGAGAGGACTCACTAAAAGGAACGAACAAGACAACAGGAACTATTATATATTGGCCTATATGGATAGGGCTAAATTGTAATGTTTCTTACAGAAGAAATATAGAAAGCATATGCATAACCATTGTAGCAATTAAAAAGAGAACAGTTTGGAGATTATGGGAAAATTCTTAGACTAAAAAGGTCAGGACAACAGTTCATCTGACAAGACTGAATCCAAACATTACACTTCATTTTATGTGCATTTCACATTTACTGTACTTTGCCTCATTTGTTAATTAGGAAATGTGAAAATACTCTGGATACATTCAGTAACAAAAATATTCCAGGAAAATGTGGGTGTTTCCAGGGGTCCACAGCTCTCCAAAGTGTGCACAGTTCTTAAGGATTTTCAATGCACCTTTATGACTAAAAGAGTCTTCAACTATAAAAAGGTGCCTTTCTTTTGAGCTCTCCAAGCTGTGTCGGCGAGGAACTAGAGCAAGCAAACGTGTCGTTGTGCTTGGAACACAGCCCTGCTTTACACAATTACTATTGCTTACGCAATCCAAAAATGGTCCATTTTAAATATCAAAATCAGGGTCAGGTGGGCATAATTTCTTCACAATACAAACATACTGTAGGCTCATTCTGTTTACGACTACCCAGGGTATAACGCCATGTCATCTTGTAACTATGCTGAACAAAAATAAACATTTAACATTTAAGATTTTACTGAATTAGAGTTCATATAAAGAAATCAGTCAATTGTAATAAATTAATTAGGCCCCAATCTATGGGTTTCACATGACTGGGCAGGGGCACAGCCATGGATAGGCCTAGGAGTGCATAGGCCTACCTACTGGGAAGCCAGGCCCAACCACTGGGGAGCTAGGCCCAGCCAATCAGAATGAGTTTTTCCCCACAAAAGGACTTTATTACAGACAGAAATACTCCTCAGTTTCATCAGCTGTCCGGGTGGCTGGTCTCAGTTGATCCCGCAGGTGAAGAAGATTGATATGGAGTTCCTGGGCTGGCGTGGTTAAACGTGGTCTGCGGTTGTGAGGCCGGTTGGACATAATGCCGAATTCTCTAAAACGACGTTGGAGATGGTTTTTGGTAGAGAAATTAACATTAAATGATCTGGCAACAGCTCTGGTGGACATTCCTGCAGTTGCCATGCCAATTGCACTCCCTCAAAACGTGAGACATCTGTGGCATTGTGTTGTGTGACAAAACTGCACATTTTAGAGTGGCCTCTTATTGTGCCCAGCACAAGGTGCACCTGTGTAATGATCATGCTGTTTAATTAGCTTCTTGATATGCCACACCTGTCAGGTGGATGGATTATCTTGGCAAAGAAGAAATGCTCAGTAACAGGGATGTAAACAAATTTGTGCACAACATTTTATTGAATAAGCTTTTTGTGATTGCGGAACATTTCTGGGATCTTTAAGCTCATGAAACATGGGAACAACACTTTTCATGTTGTGTTTATATTTTTGTTCAGTATACATCAAACAGTGATCATGAACCTTGACACTATATTACATATATAGAGTATAATGACATGGAAATGCGAAGTGCACATTTGGACTTTCTTGTATGACATCAAAGCAGTATTTTTTATAATCCACAACATCTCATTTTTCAAAATACATCAAGTCCTTGTAATGTATAGCATTTCCCTCACTGCCCCCCCCCCCCGCAAATGTTGCCAAATTATCAGGAGGGATGGGGGCAACGTCACACACAGTGCTCAAATTCAGAACGTCTGGCAGTCAAAACCCATACAGAGCTGTGAAGCGGAGATCCTGAGCTATGACGTCATGTATAACATGTTACTGTACAGCCACTGCATTCCAATGTAGGCCCTTATCAATGACATAATGTGCCATTTTCAACCTGTATACAGGTAGGGGTGTCAAGGGTTAATGGGGGCCATTAGCCAGAGACAAACAGAAGCTGTAACTCACCTAGTAGTATTAGTCTTATCAGCAATTTTTCAAATGTCACTATGATAAGACTAGAACTATAGATAATCCCTGTCACTATGATAAGACTAGAACTATAGATAATCCCTGTCACTATGATAAGACTAGAACTATAGATAATCCCTGTCACTATGATAAGACTAGAACTATAGATAATCCCTGTCACTATGATAAGACTAGAACTATAGATAATCCCTGTCACTATGATAAGACTAGAACTATAGATAATCCCTGTCACTATGATAAGACTAGAACTATAGATAATCCCTAGTCACTATGATAAGACTAGAACTATAGATAATCCCTGTCACTATGATAAGACTAGAACTATAGATAATCCCTGTCACTATGATAAGACTAGAACTATAGATAATCCCTGTCACTATGATAAGACTAGAACTATAGATAATCCCTGTCACTATGATAAGACTAGAACTATAGATAATCCCTGTCACTATGATAAGACTAGAACTATAGATAATCCCTGTCACTAGACTGAACTATAGATAATCCCTGTCACTATGATAAGACTAGAACTATAGATAATCCCTGTCTAGAACTATAGATAAGACTAGAACTATAGATAATCACTATGATAAGACCCTGTCACTATGATAAGACTAGAACTATAGATAAACTATGATAAGACTAGAACTATAGATAATCCCTGATCACTATGATGATAAGACTAGAACTATAGATAATCCCTGTCCTGATCTAGAACTATAGATAATCCCTGTCACTATGATAAGACTAGAACTATAGATAATCCCTGTCACTATGATAAGACTAGAACTAGAACTATAGATAATCCCTGTCACTATGATAAGACTAGATAAACTATAGATAATCCCTGTCACTATGATAAGACTAGAACTATAGATAATCCCTGTCACTATGATAAGACTAGAACTATAGATAATCCCTGTCACTATGATAAGACTAGAACTATAGATAATCCCTGTCACTATGATAAGACTAGAACTATAGATAATCCCTGTCACTATGATAAGACTAGAACTATAGATAATCCCTGTCACTATGATCTAGAACTATAGATAATGACTAAGACTAGAACTATAGATAATCCCTGTCACTATGATCACTATGATAAGACTAGAACTATAGATAATCCCTGTCACTATGATAAGACTAGAACTATAGATAATCCCTGTCACTATGATAAGACTAGAACTATAGATAATCCCTGTCACTATGATAAGACTAGAACTAAGATAATCCCTGTCACTATGATAAGACTAGAACTATAGATAATCCCTGTCACTATGATAAGACTAGAACTATAGATAATCCCTGTCACTATGATAAGACTAGAACTATAGATAATCCCTGTCACTATGATAAGACTAGAACTATAGATAATCCCTGTCACTATGATAAGACTAGAACTATAGATAATCCCTGTCACTATGATAAGACTAGAACTATAGATAATCCCTGTCACTATGATAAGACTAGTAGATAATCCCTGTCACTATGATAAGACTAGAACTATAGATAATCCCTGTATGATAAGACTAGAACTATAGATAATCCCTGTCACTATGATTTTAAAGTGATAAGACTAGAACTATAGATAATCCACTTCACTACTATTTAGATATAGATAATCCCTGTCACTATGATAAGACTAGAACTATAGATAATCCCTGTCACTATTTTAAAGTGTGTGAAAGCTTTATTTAGATAAGGGGACCTACTCCCTCCCATGTTCTGTGTTGACTATGAAGCCTCTGAAAAGCACTCTAAAACGAAAAGATCAACAGTGAAACGTGGGGTCATGTGACCTTGTGTTAGGCTGACCCCGTTTCCAAAGAGCGCTGTGTTTCTGTGTACTGTCAACAGGACTGAGCTGTGGGTGGAACCTTCTGGGAGTTCAGACAGGACCATTTATGACCAATCACTTCTTTACTAGTCAACAGAAGCACATTGCCACAGTCATGCTGCCACTCTGCCAGGTCCTGAGGCTACAGTTACTGGACTGCACTTCAGGTGGATGGACGGTAGAGGAGAATGCCCTACTGATTTGCTGTAACATAGGGTTTACTGACCAACTGACACAAATCTCAATTGAACTGTGCTTTTAATGAAATGTGTGAATACCTTCATTTAGGATAGCATAGAACTATTTCATCTAATTTGGGGTTTTATATATGCCAGTATGCAGCTTATAAAACGGGTTGTCATACCAAGTGTGTGTGGAATGTTGAAGGATGAATGTTCTTGACTTGAGTCTGAGGAAACAGGAAAAGGAAGTTGGCACGTACAGGCACCAAGGGCGGACTTCCCTTCCCTTAGGGCCATTCCCTCAAAGTTCCAAATGGGGACAATTCATTTGGTCTACCGCAAAATGAATGCACTGGTCTAACTTCTGTAGCCATGTGCCAACCTCAAGAGTGTGTGTGAACCACTATGTTTGTGTACGCTCTAACTGTTGTAACCCTGTTTTCTAAATGTATTTGTGTCCCATGTAAATGCTGTCCTTGTGGTGTTTGCCATGTAAATGTGTGAGTGTGTAGGTCAGCTCACCTGTCTGTGTGTGTGTGGGCCATTCAGTGGGGATGTCTGTGGGATTGTTGGTGAGCTCAGTGTTGGCCCCAGTCTCCGCTTCCCTCTCACCGGCTGACTCCTCCTCTGATGACTCACTGAGGGGAAAAACGTTATAAACAATGTTAAGTAGATTCCCAGTCCTGTCCTAGTGAACTCTGCTGCCACGTCTAAGATTGATGGAGGAAACCTTTCAGTGTGTCAGAGGCTAACGTCCCCAAGAATCTGTCTTGCAAACTGACTCTAAACATGTTTACATTGCTGATTTGACAGAGTATAAGGACTGTTTTCCATCTTTGAGTGATATAAGTAGGTCAAATATCTCTGAGCTGTCATTTAAAGGGATAAACTATATATACACAAAAGTATGTGGACACCCCTTCAAAATGGATGAATTCTGCAATTTGAGCCGATTGGGAGCCAGGCCTAATCGCCCAACATCAGTGCCCAACCTCACGAATGCTCGTGGCTGAATGGAAGTAAGTTCCCGCAGCAATGTTCCAACATCCAGTAGAAAGCCTTCCTAGAAGACCATCTCCATATTAATGATTTTGGAATGAGATGTTCGATGAACATCCTTTTAGTCATGTAGTGTTCTTCGGGCTTTTGGCAACGAGGCCCTTTATCTACTTCCTCAGAGTCAGATTAACTAGTGGATACCATTTTTATGTCTCTTATTTCAGTATGAATGTAAATGTAAGACAGATTCTGGGGAAGCACATAAAAGGTCCTCATTGCCAAAATCCCGAAGTATCCCTTTAATGTGGGATTATTAAGACCGTGAAAGGTTGCAGGTCATCGTTTTTCCTGTGTGACGAGAGCCTTTCGATCAACAGTCCAAACATGAGTCACGCCATCAGACCAGAGACAATGGTTTCAGGTCAGGTACGTACTTGGCTGTGGAATCCATAGTGACTTCATCCAGTGAAGCAATGCTGTCCCCGGTGCCACAGGATGACTGCAGGTTGCTGGCGTCCCTGGCGGGGTCCATTACCACGACTGTGGACATGGCAGCGGGTTCACACACAATCACTGGGAGAGATAGAGATAGGGGACAGTGTAAGAAACAGCATATGACTCATTCACACAACATGACATGCAAATCTCGGGGCTGAGTTTCCCCAGCGGTAAGTGATTTGAGCAGGTTTTGAGAGAGTGACAAATGTGACACAAATGGCACTAGTCCTTCCTTACAGTAGCACCTGCTTCTTGGTCACACAGTGGAACTGTCAGTAGCATGTGACTGCCAAACGGCTCACAAGACACCCACCACTGTGCTGCATGTGCTGTCACAGGGTCATGCTCTGGACTCAAATAGGTACATAGATCCAAGAGCTCCTGTAGACTGAACTGTGTTTTTGTCCCCATAAATCACTGTTTTTGAACAATGAGGCATCCAATTAAGTAGCTTCTTTCAGCCAAAATAAATGAACCATGTTTTTTCAGTGTGGTCCTTTCCCAAATCAGAGGAAGGATAAATGAATATTTGGGCCATATCGTGTTATGAAACCCCCCTTTCAGAGATATAAAGCCATGTGGACACATGACAACAGGCGGGAAAGCAGAGGTTGCATAAGATGGACTCATTTAGTTGGCTGGTTCATCTCATCCTTTGGTTATTGAAATTCAAATGGCTCCATCCGTGTGAAAGACACACAGACCCAACCAGAGCCCAGTTCAGCCCCTGTTGATGATCCGCTTGTTCCATCGTGGGTAGTTACCCAACATGGCACAGGAAACACGTCAGCGCCCTAGAACAATAACCATGACCGCCCCACCAGCACGTAACTCCCGCCCACTCTCCACCCCCTTATTTGAAAGCCAATACCGGCCTAGCTTCTGTTTATCTAGGCCTGGCTCGGTGCGTTGAAAACGCATACCAGTGGCCCTTTCGGCCTATTGTGGAATGGACTATCAAAGTTCACCAGCTGAGGACAATTGAGCAGGGGCGGCAGGAAAGAAAACAGACACCATGGGGGTCAGAGCAGGAAGGCAAATATTCCCCTGAGCCGGGGCAAGGGTGCAGCCAGCGCTCATTAAAACCCAGTCAATATTATAACCTAGTGTTTTGAAGCGGCTAGAAACCCTCAAACTCAAAACCAATGTGTCTGATTCATGGTTCGTTCAAGCACCGTAGCTCAGCAGATCGATAGATTCTACCTCTGCTCCCTCCCTCAGAGGGAGCTGTTAACCTTGAGACTTCACCTCATCATTACACATTCCTGCAGAGCCTGTGAGCTCACCGCTGACACCACAAGCCCCCTGCAACAGCTACCATTGTACTTTCTTCCTTCAGTAACAGAGCGGCTGCAGATTCCCCATGCTCACACACTTGGACAGCTGTGGCCAGGGTTCACACTGCATGGCTGTAATGTATTCTAGTGTGGGAGTTGTATTGTGAGTGGTCCCTGGGGGTTGGGAGGGTGCCGACATGCCTGCATTGGGGGTGGGTGCTATAGACTAAGCCTATAGCTCAGAAAAGGCTCGCTCTCACGCTCAAACTATGTACCTTAATGAGAGAAGGAGATTCTTGATATTTCTGAATGCTGCCTTAAGGCTGATCCTCAGGGGTCTCTCGCTCATGACTGAATAAGTCTCAGGCAGAGCCCTATAGGACTGATTTATGTTTGGATGTGAGGACACATGCCTAACCAATGACCAAGTTCTATTCTCATCCCCTCCAGCTATGACGACCAAGGCTGTGTGTATTTACCTTCACAATGTGCTCACCAATACAAGTCACCAATATATTGTTGTACGATAGAAAGCCATTTCCTTCTCTGTTGATTGAGCCCGGAATGGGTGGTCACCGTCTGACCCCTAACCCCAGAGGAGCAGTTCATTGTAATGCCTGAATGAGGTTGTACATCCCTGCTGATGGCCTGCCAGGGAGATTCCCAGTGAGCATTAAGGGGATGGGCTCAAATGGATTTAGAGTTGCGCGGTTTCATCACGTTAGCAACTGACCGCTGCGTTGCACACAATTAAGAGAGGATTAGGTCCCAAACAGTATGTCTAGTCCACATAACTGCTACAATGTCCATTCATAAAACAAATTGCAAGTATAGACGATTTGGCTGATTATGAGTAGAAGCTTTTCTTGCACACTGCTCTAAAATGGCAACATTAAACACATTTTTAGAAACCAGCATTAACTACAACTTAAACAAATCCTGCACAAAACTGGACATCTCCAAAACCAAGCAGGGGTTCCCCTCTCCCCACACCCAGCATTTAAATACCCCAACCGTAGAGAATTTTAGATGCAAAGGAAGCTACATTAAATCTCTTTCGGTCCCTGTACTTGTCTCTATCCCAGATGGCCATCTCACCCAGCTGCCTAGAGTTGTTTCCAAGGCTGCTAACCCACTGGGGTGAATCAAGTTTCCATCCATTTCACCCAGCTGCCTGGAGTTGTTTCCAAGGCTGCTAACCCACTGGGGTGAATCAAGTTTCCATCCATCTCACCCAGCTGCCTGGAGTTGTTTCCAAGGCTGCTAACCCACTGGGGTGAATCAAGTTTCCATCCATCTCACCCAGCTGCCTAGAGTTGTTTCCAAGGCTGCTAACCCACTGGGGTGAATCAAGTTTCCATCCATCTCACCCAGCTGCCTGGAGTTGTTTCCAAGGCTGCTAACCCACTGGGGTGAATCAAGTTTCCATCCATCCAACCAGCAGCTGTTTCAGGCCCCAATAATGCAGTTAAAACTAGGACTTCTTTGCCTCGCCCAACCCTGTCTGAGCAGCTGTACATGGAGGGCAGGATGCTCCACCCCAGCCAGCTAGCACATATCTGCTGTCGACATGGGCTAATGAGGTGGATGAACCAGTACCACATAAACAGCCTTCAGAGCTGTGGTACATGAGCTGTTCTGAATTCAATAACTTAACTTAAATGTAAGAACTAAACCAAATTCAAACGTTGAACACAGAGAGGGACACAAATTTTGTTTTAAAATGTATTTTACGTAAGGTACACAGAAAACACCAGTCACATCCTAATGAAAATGCCACGATGCCAGAGAAATGCCTTCCCACAAGCCAAAGTCAGAAGACCATGGATATAAAGATGTATTATATGTAACAATCAATGTAAGCTTTCATATCTAGGCTACCCAAGTGAGAGGGAAAACGCCCTCATCACAACATCTGAATGTATATCTAATTCAATGCATAAGAACTTACAGTGCATCCTTGGAAGTAAACTCTTTAGATTCCTTGTTTCAGTTCTGGTTGCCGGTTCTCTGGACTGCTTAAGCACTCTAGTCAGTCAGCTGCTAGACTCAAAATATGCTGGCCTCTCCGCCTCAGTCTACTCTGTGTAACACATCATTAATTTTCAAACGCCTGGTTTGTCCCTCCTCTGAAACCCCACCCTTTCCTGCAGACATCCTTACACACTTCCGCCACTAAGATGCCAACACTACAGCCCTTCTCATTGGCTGAAATGGCTCACACCACAAGACTCGTCCCCCATATATGGTCACTTCAGCTAAATTAATGCAAGAGGGAGGGGAATGGGTGGAATGGAATACTCCTCCCCCCTTCTCTTGGATGATGCGACGAGTCCCCCACCCAACCCATCCCCCTCACACACTTCACTTCCGCAACATACACAACCACACAAAGCAGATATGCTGCTGGGGTTACTACAGGACAAGGAAGGGGAGGTTCCTCAAGCCAGTTTGCTATAGCTACTGCATATAGCAGCTCTGTTGCCTGGGCTTTGATGACGTTCCAGAGATAAACATGCCAACATTGTCAGCCAGACATCTGTATTATACTGACCTATATACTGTAGGCTACATCAAATAAACATCCAGAACTATTGGATCATATTGTCTTCTATCAATTCCATTCATTTATTCCTAGTTAAGATATACAGTGTATTGAGAATGTATTCAGACCCCTTGACTTTGTCACATTACAGCCTTACTCTAAAAATAGTTTTTATTCCCCCTCAATCTACACACAATACCCCATAATGACAAAGCAAAAACTGCTTTTTAGACATTTTTGCAAATGTATTACAAATAAATGGAAATATTAAATTTACATAAGTATTCAGACCCTTTACTTAGTACTTTGTTGAAGCACCTTTGGCAGAGATTACAGCCTCGAGTCTTCTTGGGTATGACACTACAAGCTTGACACACCTGAATTTGGAGAGTGTCTCCCATTCTTCTCTGCAGATCCTACCAAGCTTGGTCAGGTTGGATGGGGGAGAGTCACTGTACAGCTATTTTTCAGGTTTTTCCAGTGATGTTAGATCAGGTTAATGTCATGGCTCTGGCTGGGCCACTGAAGGACATTCAGAGAATTGTCCCAAAGCCACTCCTGCGTTGTCTTGGCTGTGTGCGTCGGGTCATTGTCCTGTTGGAAGGTGCTCGGGACCCAGTCTGAGGTCCCGAGCAGGCATCAAGGATCTCTCGGTACTTTGCTCCGTTCAACTTTTCCTTGAACCTGACTAGTCTCCGCCGCTGAAAAACATCCCCACATCATGATGCTGCCACCACCATGCTTCACCGTAGGGATGGTATTGGCCAGGTGTTGAGCAGTGCCTGGTTAACTCCAGATGTGACACTTGGAATTCAGGCCAAAGAGTTCAATCTTGGTTTCATCAGACCAGATAATCTTGTTTCTCATGGTCTCAGAGTCTCTAGGTTCCTTTTGGCAAACTCCAAGCTGGCTGTAATGTGCCTTTTACTGAGGAGTGGCTTCCGTCTCGCCACTACCATAAAGGCCTGATTGGTGGAGTGCTGCAGATATGGTTGTCCTTCTGGAAGGTTCTCCCATCTCCACAGAGAAACTCAGAAATTCTGTCAGAGTGACCATTAGGTGCTTGGTCACCTCCCTGACCAAGGCCCTTCTTCCCCGATTGCTCAGTTTGGCCGGGCGGCCAGCTCGAACATCTCTGGAGAGACCTGAAAACAGCTTTGCAGTGACGCTCCCCATCCAACCTGACCGAGCTTGAGAGCATCTGCAGAGAAGAATGGGAGAAACTCCCCAAATACAGATGTGCCAAGCTTGAAGCGTCATACCCAAGAAGATGCGAGGCTGTAATCGCTACCAAGATGCTTCAACAAAGTACTGAGTAAAAGGTCTGAATACTTGTGATACCAGTTTATTTTGTATAAATGAGCAAAAATGACAACAAAAAAACAGTTTTTGCTTTGTCATTATAGGGTATTGTGTGTAGACTGATGGGGGATAAAAACACATTTTAGACTAAGGCTGTTACGTGACAAAGTCAAGGGGTCTGAATACTTTCCAAATGCACTGTATATGAGGGTATGTATAGACATTGTGGACAGTATGTGGATATAATATGTAATATATCTGAAGAATACTTGAATAGAATAGTATATATATACAACAAAAGTTGAATAGCATAGCTTTGACTGACTAGAATACAGTATATACACACATATGAATTGGGTAAAACAGTATGTAAACATTATTAAAATGACCAATGTTCCAGATCTATGTACATAGGGTAGCAGCCTCTAAGGTGCAGGGATGAGTAACTGTGTGGTAGCCAGCTAGTGACAGTGACAGTTCAGGGCACTGGGTGGAGGCAGGCGGGTGATGGCTACTTAATAATCTGATGGCCTTGAGATTGAAAAACAGCTCGTCTCTCGATCCCAGTGTTAATGCACCTGTACTGACCTTGCTTTCTGGATGATAGCGGGGTGAACAGGACGTGGCTTGGGTGGCTGAGGTCCTTGATGATCTTCTTGGCCTTGCTGTAACACTGGGTGCTGTAGATGGCCTGAAGGGGAGGCAGTGTGTTCCAGGTGATGTGGTTGCGGACGGTGCAATTGTCGTACCATGCGGTGATACAGCCTGATAGGATTGTGCCTTCTTCACTACACCGTCTGTGTGGACCATTTCAGATTGTCAGTGATGTGTACACCAAGGATCTTGAAGCTTTTCACATTCACTGTGGCCCCATAGATTGGGGCGTGCTCCCTCTACTGCATCCTGAAGTCCATGATCAGCTCCTTCGTTTGGTTGATATTGAGGGAGAGGTTATTTTCCTGGCACCACTCCGTCAGGGTCCTCACCTCCCCCTCGTCGCTGTTGGGAATCAGGCCTACCACTGTTGTGAGTTAGAGGCGTGCGTGGCCACAAAGTCATGGGTGAACAGGGAGTACAGGAGGGGGCGGAGCACATGCCCTTGTAGGGCCCCCGTCAGGAAGTCCAGGACCCAGTTGCACAAGATGGGGTTCAGACCCAGGGCCCCGAACTTAAGGATGAGCTTGGAGGGTACTGTGGTGTTGAAGGTTGAGCTGTAGTCATTGTAGTCAACAGCATTCTTATATAGGTATTCCTCTAGTCCAGATGGGATAGGACAGTGTGCAGTGCAATGGCGATTGAATCATCCGTGGATCTGTTGGGGCGGTATACGAATTGCAGTGGGTCTAAGGTATTGGGTAAGGTGATATGATCCTTAAGCCACTTAAAGCACTTCATGATGACAGAAGTGAGCGCTGTGGTGTGATAGTCATTTAGTTCAGTTACTTTTGCTTTCTTTGGTACAGGAACAATGGTGGACATCTTGAAGCAAATGGGGACAGCAGACCGGAATACAGAGAGATTGAATATGTCCATAAACACTCCAGCCAGCTGGTCTGCGCATGCAGCTAGGGATGCCGTCTGGGCTGGCAGCCTGGTGAAGGTTAACAAGCTAAAATGTTTTAGTCATGTCGGCCACGGACAGCGAGGGCTCACAGTCCTCGTTTAGCGGCTTGTGTTGGCGGCACGGTGTTATCCTCAAACCCGGTGAAGTAGTTGTTTAGCTTGTCCGGGAGCAAGACGGTGTCCATAACGTGGATGGTTTTCCCTTTACAATCCGTGATTGTCTGGAGTTCCTGCCACATAATTATTGTGTCTGACCCATTGAATTGTGACTCCACTTTGTCGCGGTCTGTACTGATGTTTTGCCTGTCTGATTTTCTTATGGAGGGCATAACTGGACTGCTTGTATTTGGCCATATTCCCAGTCACCTTGCCATTGTTAAATGCGGTGGTTCACGCATTCAGTTTTGCGCGAATGCTGCCATCTACATTTTTTTTTAGTTTGGATAGGTTTTAATCATCACAGTGGGAGCAACATCCCCTATACACTTCCTGATGAACTCAGTCACTGTGTCAATGTATACATCAATGTTATTAGTAGAGACAACCAGGAACATGTCCTAGCCTGCGTGATCAAAACAGTCTTGATGCATGGATTCCGATTAGTCAGATCAACGTTGAATAGACCTTGGCACGGGTACTTCCTGTTTGAGTTTCTGCCTATGGAAGGGAGGAGCAAAGATCCGATTTGCCAATGGATGGCCTTAAGGCCACCCCTGAAGGGAGAGTAATAATGGTCAAGAGTTTTTGAAGTGAGAGTACTGCAGGCGATGAGTTGATAAAACTTTGGGAGCATTTTCCTCTAGTCCAAATTAAAGTCCCCATCTACAATAAAATGCAGCCTTAGTATATGCGGGTTTCCAGTTTGCACACAGTCCAGTGTAGTTCCTTGAGAGTCGTAGTGGTATCGGCTTGAGGGGGAAAATATACAGTTGTGACAAAAAAATAACATTCTCTAGTGGTGTAACACGGTTGGAATTTGATAGAGATATTCTAGGTCGGGTGAACAAAAGGAATTATGTTCCTGTACGTTACCACGATGTACCGAGAACCCAGCTGGCTGTATCAACGGGGACAGTATATCCGGAGAGAGCCATGATTCCGTGAAACAGAGTATGTCTCTCTGGAAGGAGATCCACGCTTTGAGCTCATCTACTTTATCGCCCAAGGACTGAACATTAGCGAGTAATATACTTGGAAGTGGTGGATGGTGTGCACGCCTCCCGAGTCAGGCTAAAAGTTCACTCCGAATACCTCTTCTCCCCCGGCAGCGTTTTGGAGGAGCCTCTGGGATAAGTTCTATCGCCTTGAAGGGTACGATCAAAGAATCCAATTCAAGAAAGTTGTATTCCTTGTCGAAATGGTGGTGAGAGACTACCTCTCTGATATCCAAAAGTTAGTTCTGGCTGTATGTAATAATGCTAAGAACGTTCTGGGCTAATAACGTGAGAAAAAAAATATATATATCTATAAATACTGCAAAGTTGCTTAGGAACGAGAAACAAGGTGGCCATGTCTATCTGCGCCATCTTTATATGAAGTTGATCAACTTTTAAAGCAGCATTACTTCCCCATGTTTCCTCTAACTACAGTGTATGATTGAAGCTCTGAATCTGTACTTTTATTCAATGTAAAAAACAACAATTTCAAATTTTGGAACATAGACTGTTACAAATATTCTTGCTCATAAAACTCATGTAGACTAGCCTCCCCGCACTGTATCTGCGAACTGGCTGTGCCAAGGCCAGAGTAGGCACATTTGCTATTTAACACAACAGTATGTGACAAAACTATCGGTAGAACTTTCGATTTTTATTCAGTACATGAAAACTTTAAAGAAAAAGTATATTCTGTGCACTACGTCGTCACGCACAGATTTTAAAAAATCTGCAACAGTATGGCGGAAACACCACTAGTGGGAAAATGCGCATATTTTCTTTATGCATATTTTTAGAATGTTTGCATAAAAAAAAATATATATATATATATATAATATATATATATAATTAATTAATTCAAAAAATAAATAATAATAAATAAAATCGCCAATTGGATGGAGTCAATGAACAAATATACACACAACCAACACTGCTTTATTCAATAGCCTACTGCAGGACATTTTTTAAATGTTTTATTGTTGGACATAAGACTGTAAAAATACAAGCAAATCAGCTCCAAGCGATTTTAATTTTGGAAATCTGCTCCAAAATATTCCCACGCATAGAGAGATGTGATCGTAGACAAATGTAAGCAAGGTTTGAAATTATGTTCTAGCCTGTTTGGTCTTCATGCGGTCAATTTGCAGTCAACCAATTATTTGTAATTACACTGAACAAAAATATAAAATTCAACATGTAAAGTGTTGGTCCCATGTTTCATGAGCTGAAATAAAATATTGCAGAAATGTTCCATATGCACAAAAAGCTTATTTCTCTCAAATGTTGTGCACATCCCTCTCAGGTGTGGCATATAATGAAGCTGATTAAACAGAATGCCCATTACACGGGTGCACCTTGTCTGGGTACAATAAAAGGCCACTAAAATGTGCAGTTTCTTCACACATTTCTCTGCCCAATTTCCTTTCAAACTGGATTACCGAGATAAGGAAAGTAAAACTACTCATTGCCAAAAAAAAAACAATACCAATATTAAAAATGTGTTGTTTAAAAAAAATATCTGTATCCTTTTTTTGGCAAGGAAAATATAGGATATTGGCCATAAATGTGATATTGGTGCATTTCTAGTTTCTACTGGTCATTGTTTTCAGGCTGGTTGTATTGGTGTTAGCTAGGTATCAAGCTAAAGCTAGCAAGCTACCCCAGTTGAGGTCAAACAAATAATGCTTTATTACCAACGCGGTATTGTAAACACATAATTCGTGGCCGATGTATGCAGACTTTTGGGCAGCTTTGACAGTGCTACTGATAGTAGTGGTGGCGCTTGGCTTGCACGTGCAAATTCAGAACACACAACATTCTATAATAGAATTGTTATTTGATGTGTCAAAAGCTTATTTAACCTGTCTAGGTTTTTGCCTACCATATGAGTTCTGTTACACTCACAGACATCATTCAAACAGTTTTAGAAACTTCAGAGTGTTTCCTATCCAAATGTACTAATTATATGCATATTATAGCTTTTACGGCTGAGTAGCAGGCTGCTTAATTTGGACACGTTTTTAAACCAAGCTACCCAATACTGCCCCCTACACCAAAGAAGTTAACATGTCAAATAGTGTTATTTGATGTGTATCTTTTTAGACATGCAAAGACCCAAACGGTGTTCCATGGTATGTCGTGAAACTAATAGCAGTGACGCTATTACTGTGTAACTCCGGTAGGGCAACATCTGAAAAATAGCGCACTTGGTAGTGTGTACTGGTGCTCGACCAGTCGCGAAAGCCAACATCGCCCACGACAGAGAAAGGTTGATTGTCAAGGGAAATTAATTCCATTATCTTGGAGTTAATGGATTTCGCCTTGGAGTTGTCTCACTGAAAATGTCTTACTCTTTCAAATAACTGCTCGATCCACACAACAGACATTGTGGGCTAGGTTAGGAATGCTGTGTTGCACGTGTAGAGCAACATTTTACGTGGCGTCATTATGTCGTCATTACCCCTATCCACATCGACGGGACAGTAGTGGAGAGGGTAGTAAGTTTTAAGTACCTCGGCGTACACATAACGGACAAACTGAATTGGTCCACCCACACAGACGGCGTGGGGAAGAAGGGGCAGCAGCGCCTTTTCAACCTCAGGAGGCTGAAGAAATTCAGCGTGTCACCAAAAGCACTCAAACGATCACCGCCTGGTACGGCAACTGCTCCGCCCACAACCGTAAGGCTCTCCAGAGGGTAGTGAGATCTGCACAACACATCACCGGGGGCAAACTACCTGCCCTCCAGGTCACCTACACCACCCGATGTCACAGAAAGGGCATGAAGATCATCAAGGACAACAACCACCAGAGCCACTGCCTGTTCACCCCGCTATCATCCAGAAGTCGAGGTCAGTACAGGTGCATCAAAGCTGGGACCGAGAGACTGAAAAACAGCTTCTATCTCAAGGCCATCAGACTGTTAAACAGCCACCACTAACATTGAGTGGCTGCTGCCAACATACTGACTCATCTCTAGCCACTTTAATAATTAAAAATTGGATGTAATAAATGTATCACCAGCCACTTTAATAATGGAAAAATTGATGTAAAAAAATGTATCACTAGCCACTTTAAACAATGCCATGTAATATGTTTACATACCCTACATTACTCATCTCATATGTATATACTGTACTCAATAGCATCTACTGCATCTTGCCTATGCCGTTCTGTACCATCACTCATTCATATATTTTTATGTACATATTCTTCATCCCTTTACACGTGTGTATTTGGTAGTTGTTGTGAAATTGTTAGGTTAGATTACTCGTTGGTTATTACTGCATTGTCGGAACTAAAAGCACAAGCATTTCGCTACACTCACATTAACATCTGCTAACCATGTGTATGTGACAAATAAACATTTGATTTGTACCTACATTATATAGGTATGCAGGTCAGCTTTGACTTCGGTTTTGCACATCAGCGTTAAACTAGACATCGGGCCAATACTGATGTTGGCATTTCTAGCTAATATCGTCCGATTCCGATATGTTCACCGATATATCATGCATCCCTAAAAACTACCCCAGCTTTTGTTGAAACTATTAAACCCAGAGGACATGGTTAATCTGGTTGTGACTGCATTTGCAAAAATACAAATGCAGGGAGGGTGAGTGAGTGCTGATCCCATAGCTAATGATACCAAGGCTGAGAAAGAACTTCCCAACTGGGCAACCCTGTTTGCTGAGAATTTGAAAGTCAAGGTAAATAGAGAGATTTGTTTTGCATTATCACATATAACCTAGCAAGGTGTATTCAACCTACTTTGAAGGATTAACAATGACTCACAGGAAAATGAAGATGCCCATTAATAAAAGAGCCCAGATGTATAGCAAGATCCTCACAGGAAAATGATGCCCCTTAATAAAAGAGACCAGATGTATAAGCAAGATCGCTTCAGCCAATTGCTATAAGAGAAGCAAACCCACCGCGCTATCACATGACCTCTGGTGAGCCATCTCCCCATAGAAATGCGAGGCTGTGTTGCTGCTGCATTCAGAGAGGTTATTGCAGTTCATTGACATCTCGCCATATTCACCGTACAGGGAATCGAGGCTCATTACGTGTACAGCAAGTGGAAATGAAATGTTGAGTAACGTTAGACATGTAAATGCATTTAGCTGGTTGACTGCACATTGACTAAATTAATTTAGCAATAACATGATTAGCTAGCTATGTTTTCGTATAAATGGGGACTATAGGAAACCAGACATCACCACACGCCTACAAGTATTCGGATTAATAGAAAGGGCTCTTTATTTAATTTATGATCTTACGTGACATGATGATCAAATAGAGATAAAAGGTCGGCAGAGGTGGGCATTATTTTCACCGAGGAAAAAAACATGGCATGTCTAATAAAATTCATTTAGAAAATAGGGTCAAGCTTAACATGTTTTTATCAAATGAATGACACGCGTATCCACTCGCTGAAGGTGCACGGGCTGACAAAGTTACCGGTCGGCGCGTGCAAAGAAAAATTGCTAGGAGAATGGCTAATTGTAAGGCTAACCAAATTGGTACAAAGTACAAGTGTCACAGTTTCAATTAAGATATTCCATTTAAATTCAGAGCAAAATTGTTAACTATAAGTAGCTCTCTGTATTTACCGGTAAACTAAATTAGCTACACAACAATATGACAGCCATGGCATGTAGTTTGTAGCGAATGAAGAGTAGCACACGTTATCGTTGTTTAAGTTTATTAATGTCAATTAAAGTAATGTTAGAGCTTACCGTCAATGCAAAACAAGCAAACTTTTTCCTGCTGGAAATTTCAGTGCTGCAAACTTTAGCGCCGAAGTTGTTTAAGAGTTCATAAGGGATAGGAAGTCCGTTTACTTGGTCTAGCCTGCAGGTGTGCACACCAGCTACTGAGAAGCAGAACGAACGGCTCTTTTTGGTAACGTCTTAAACCAAATCACATCTGTGAAAGAGCCGTTCATTTGGCACCCTGATTTATTACTACTGCTTTTTGACCTTCAGACAACGATTATCTGCACTGAAGACCATTAACACATTATCTGAAGATTGTAATGCACTACACTACAGGAACAATAGATAGTGACGAGAGACTTTTTCTGGCACACACATTGTTGCAGTGCATTCATTCCCCCCCCCCCCTTTTTTTGCAGGCCATCTAATAATTTGGCGAGGTAAAAATGTATTTGAACTAACATGCCACGATCTGAAATGACATTTGTATGCTTTAATTTGAGAGATTTCCAATTGTTTCATGGTCTTAGGTATTTTTAAGAGCCAATGAACGAAGAGCTGTTTGGGAGCCAAATTAACGGCTCTTTTAGCTGAACGGAGCCAAATGAGCCGGCTCACTGAAAAGATTCGGAATGCCCATCACTACTGAGGACACGTTTACACTGAGTATAACAAACATTAGGAACACCTTCCTAATGCACTCCTCCCCATTTTGCCCTCAAAACAGCCTCAATTCGTCGGGGCATGGACTCTACAAGTTGTCGAAAGCGTTCCATGTTTTATGGTTTTGCCTAGAAAGGTTTCAGCTTTTGCCAAAATGGACTTTTCGTAGTAGGTTTAGATTTAGAACTCAGACAGCAATGATAGGTTTCCTAAAAGCATCGCACTAAAACCATCTTTCGTCTATTTAGTTTCAATGGAATTAAGATGATCTTAATCCTATAATGGTTTTGGGAAACCCAGCCCAGGTTATGAGAATTAGTGTAGCAAATTAGGTTAAGGTTAGCTAAAATAAAGAAATCGACCTTAGACGTCAATTTGACAAGAGCTGTATCCCATCTAGACAAACCCGATTTGTATTTGACTTGAAAGATCAATGTGTAGTTTGAAATAATTCCCATATTAGTTGAACAAAAATAATAAAACCTTTTGCATTCACCTCACCCAGGTACTAATGTTTTTTCTTTGTGCCAGCAGTTCCCGTAATAATGATTAAAATGTGGTACATGTGTTTTAGGTTGTGATATTTTGTATTATAAACTGGGTGGTTTTCAGCCCTGAATGTTGTTTGGCTGAAAGATGTCAAATATCAGACCATATACCACGGGTATGACAAAACATTTATTTGTACTGCTCTAATTACTTTGGTAACCAGTTTATAATAGCAACAAGGCACCTTAGGGGGTTGTGGTATATTACTATTATACCATGGCTAAGGGCTGTTATCCAGGCGTTGTGACTAAGAACAGCCCTTAGCCGTGGTATATTGGCCGTATACCACATCCCCTCATTGCTTAATTATTAGATCTTGAAATTACTTAAATTTGTGGAAATCTTAATCCATATGAATCACTGTACAGCACCCTTGTTTAAATACGGTCTATGGTAGCCTACCACATTTCTCTCTGTATTAAAAGAAGAGAACACAAAAAGGTGTGTATCATAAAACATTTCTGTGTCCTCCTTTGGTCTGAATAAAGTCTAGGTTATCAAACCCAAGAAGTCGAGTATACCCAGGTTATTTCAGTGGTGTAATCATTAGTACAGTTTTGCAACTAAAACAGGAGTTTGTATTAGACAAATTCAGGTAGGTCCCTCCCCGTTTAGTTCCATTTGCTTCCGTTTAAGAACATTTTTTCCACCTGGTGAAGGACTTGGCCTCTGTGGAGAAAATTCAGGTTTCAAATCCCAGGTGAAATTGGTGTTGATAGTAAGAATGGCAATGAGTGGAAGAGAAGGATGTATGTACTGCCACCATGTGGTTGAGATTTTATGCACTGGCAAGACCCTATATTAAAACTAGAGGTCACGAGTAACTCAATTGATTACTGATTACAGCTTATCTTTTGTGTTGACCTTTACTCAACAGATGGGTTCTCATATGTGTATTATTAATAATAATATATTTTATATATTAACAACCCGGCCGTCCTACAATCTAAAATAGATTCCCTCAATCTCACACAAATTATCAAGGAACCCACAAGGTACAACCCTAAATCCGTAAACATGGGCACCCTCATAGATATTATCCTGACCAACTTGCTCTCCAAATACACCTCTGCTATTTTCAAACAGGATCTCAGCGATCACTGCCTGCATCCGTTATGGGTCCGCAGTCAAACGACCACCCCTCATCACTGTCAAACACTCCCTAAAACATTTCTGCGAGCAGGATTTTCTAATCGACCTGGCCCGGGTATCCTGGAAGGATATTGACCTCATCCCGTCAGTAGAGGATGCCTGGTTGCTCTTTAAAGGTGCTTAAATAAGCATGCCCCATTCAAAAAAATGTAGAACTAAGAACAAATATAGCCTTGGTTCACTCCAGACCTGACTGCCAACGACAAGCACAAAAACATCCTGTGGCGGACTGCACTAGCATTGAATAGTCCCCGCGATATGCAACTTTTCAGGGAAGTCAGGAACCAATACACAGAGTCAGTTAGGAAAGCAAAGGCTAGCTTTTTCAAACAGAAATTTGCATCCTGTAGTTCTAACTTCAAACAGTTTTGGGACACTGTAAAGTCCATGGAGAATAAAAGCACCTACTCCTAGCTGCCCACTGCACTGAGGCTAGTAAACACTGTCACTACCAATAAATCCACGATAATCGAGAATTTCAAAATGCATTTCTCTACGGCTGGCCATGCTTTCCTCCTGGCTACCCCAACCCTGGCCAACAGCGCCACATCCCCTGCAGCTACTTGCCCAAGCCCCCCCAGCTTCTCCTTCACCCAAATCCAGACAGCAGATGTTCTCAATGAGCTGCAAAACCTGGACCTGTACAAATCAGCTGGGCTAGATAATCTGGACCCTCTCTTTCTAGAATTATTCGCCGCCATTGTTGCAACCCCTATTACTAGTCTGTTCAACCTCTATTTCGTATCGTCCGAGATCCCTAAAGATTGGAAAGCTGCCGCAGTCATCCCCCTCTTCAAAGGGGGTGACACTCTAGACTCTAGACTCTAAACTGTTACAGACCTATATCCATCTTGCCCTGCCTTTCTAAAGTCTTCGAAAGCCAAGTTAACAAACAGATCACTGACCATTTCGAATCTCACCATACCTTCGCCGCTGTGCAATCCGGTTTCCGAGCTGGTCACAGGTGCACCTCAGCCACGCTCAAGGTACTAAATGATATCATAACCTTCATCGTTAAAGGACATTACTGTGCAGCCGTCGTCCTCATCGACCTAGCTAAGGATTTTGACTGTCAATCACCCTATTCTTATCGGCAGACTCAACATCCCCGGTTTCTCTAATGACTGCCTCGCCTGGTTCACCAACCACTTCTCAGACAGAGTTCAGTGTGTCAAATCGGAGGACCTGTTGTCCAGACCTCTGGCCGTCTCTATGGGGGTACCACAGGATTCAATTCTCAGGTCGACTCTTTTCTCTGTATATATCAACGATGTCGCTCTTGCTACGAGTGATAACTTGATCCACCTCTACGCAGATGACATCATTCTGTATACATTTGGCACTTCTTTGGACACTGTGTTAACTAACCTCCAAACGAGCTTCAATGCCATACAACTCTCCTTCTGTAGCCTCCAACTGCTCTTAAACGTTAGTAAAACTAAATGCATGCTTTTCAACCGATTGCTGCCCACACCCGCCCGCCCGACTAGCATCACTACTCTGGACGGTTCTGACTTAGAATATGTAGACAACTACAAATACCTAGGTGTCTGGCTAGACTGTAAACTCTCCTTCCAGACTCATATTAAGCATCTCCAATCCAAAATTAAATCTAGAATCGGCTTCCTATTTCGCAACAAAGCCTCCTTCACCCACGCTGCCAAACATACCCTCATAAAACTGACTATCCTACTGATCCTCGACTTTGGCGATGTCATTTACAAAATAGCCTCCAATACCCTACTCAGCAAACTGGGTGCCGTCTATCACAGTGCCATCCGTTTTGTCACCAAAGCTCCATATACCACCCACCACTGAACACCTGTATGCTCTAGTCAACTGGCCCACGCTACATATTAGTCGCCAGACCCACTGGCTCCAGGTCATCTATAAGTCTTTCCTTACAGTTCTCTACTGCCAATGACTGGAACGAATTGCAAAAATCGCTGAAGTTGGAAACTTATGTCTCCCTCACTAACTTTAAGCATCAGCTATCTGAGCAGTTTACCGATCACTGCAGCTGTACACAGCCCATCTGTAAATAGCCCATCCAACTACCTACCTCATCCCCATATTGTTTTTATTGACTTTTTTTGCTCTTTTGCACACCAGTATTTCTACTTGCACATCATTATCTGCACATCTATCACTCCCGTGTTAATTTGCTAAATTGACATTACTTCGCTACTATGGCCTATTTATTGCCTTTCCTCCTTACGCCATTTGCACACATTGTATATAGATTTTTCTATTATGTTATTGACTGTACTTTTGTTTATCCCACGTGTAACTCTGTGTTGTTGTTTTTTGTCGCCCTGCTTTGCTTTATCTTGGCCAGGTCGCAGTTGTAAATGAGAACTTGTTCTCAACTGGCCAACCTGGTTAAATAAAAGTGAAATTAAAAATACACACTACCGTTCAACAATTTGGGGTCACTTAGAAATGTCCTTGTTTTTTAAAGAAAAACACGTTGTCCATTAAAAATATACAATTCATCAGAAATACAGTGTAGACATTCTTAATATTGTAAATGACTATTGTAGCAGGAAACAGTTGATTTTTAATGGAATATCTACATTGGCCCATTATCAGCATCCATCACTTCTGTGTTCCGATAGCACGTTGCATTAGCTAATCCAAGTTTATCATTTTAAAAGGCTAACTGATCATTAGAAAACCCTTTTGAAATGATGTTAGTACAGCTGAAAACTGTTGTTCTAATTAAAGAAGCAATAAAACTGGCCTTATTTAGACTAGTAGAGTATCTGGAGCATCAGCATTTGTTTCTTTGCAACTCTGCCATGAAGGCCAGCATCCCGGAGTCGCCTTTTCACTGTTGACATTGAGACTGGTGTTTTGCGCGTACTATTTAATGAAGCTGCCAGTTGAAGACTTGGGGGTTGGCTGTTTCTCAAACTAGACACTCTAATATACTTGTCCTTTTGCTCAGTTGTGCACCGGGGCCTCCCACTCCTCTTTCTATTCTGGTTAGAGACAGTTTGCGCTGTTCTGTGAAGGGAGCGGTACACAGCGTTGTACGAGATCTTCAGTTTCTTGGCAATTTCTCACATGGAATAGCCTTAATTTCTCAGAACAAGAATAGACTGACGAGTTTCAGAAGAAAGGTCTTTGTTTCTGGCCATTTTGAGCCTGTAATTGAAGCTACAAATGCTGATGCTACAAACGACTCCGAAAAAGAGGGAAACGCGGCGGTGTTCTGGTCAGACTCCGAAAAAGGGCACATCGCGCACCACTTCCCAGTATTCTTCTTGCCAATGTCCAGTCTCTCGACAACAAGGTTGATGAAATCCGAGCAAGGGTGGCATTCCAGAGGGACATCAGAGACTGCAACGTTCTTTGCTTTACGGAGACATGGCTTACTGGGAAAACGCTATCCAGGGCGGTGCAGCCAACGGGTTTCTCCACGCATCGCGCCGACAGAAACAAACATCTCTCTGGTAAGAAGAGTGGCGGGGGCGTATGCCTCATGACTAACGGGACATGGTGTGATGAAGGAAACATACAGGAACTCAAATCCTTCTGTTCACCTGATTTAGAATTCCTCACAATCAAATGTAGACCGCATTATCTTCCAAGAGAATTCTCTTCGATTATAATCACAGCCGTATATATCCCCCCCCAAGCAGACACATCGATGGCTCTGAACGAACTTTATTTAACTCTTTGCAAACTGGAAAACATTTATCCGGAGGCTGCATTCATTATAGCTGGGGATTTTAACAAAGCCAATCTGAAAACAAGACTCCCTAAATTTTATCAGCATATCGATTGCGCAACCAGGGGTGGTAAAACCTTGGATCATTGTTACTCTAACTTCCGCCACGCATATAAGGCCCTGCCCCGCCCCCCTTTCGGAAAAGCTGACCACGACTCCATTTTGCTGATCCCTGCCTACAGGCAGAAATTAAAACAAGAGGCTCCCACGCTGAGGTCTGTCCAACGCTGGTCAGACCAAGCTGACTCCACACTCCAAGACTGCTTCCATCACGTGGACTGGGATAGGTTTCGTATTGCGTCAGATGGGAATATTGACGAATACGCTGATTCGGTGTGCGAGTTCATTAGAACGTGCGTCGAAGATGTCGTTCCCATAGCAACGATAAAAACATTCCCTAACCAGAAACCGTGGATTGATGGCAGCATTCGCGTGAAACTGAAAGCGCGAACCACTGCTTTTAATCAGGGCAAGGTGTCTGGCAACATGACTGAATACAAACAGTGCAGCTATTCCCTCCGTAAGGCTATCAAACAAGCTAAGCGTCAGTACAGAGACAAAGTGGAATCTCAATTCAATGGCTCAGACACAAGAGGCATGTGGCAGGGTCTACAGTCAATCACGGACTACAAGATGAAATCCAGCCCAGTCACGGACCAGGATGTCTTGCTCCCAGGCAGACTAAATAACTTTTTGCCCGCTTTGAGGACAATGCAGTGCCACTGACACGGCCTGCAACGGAAACATGCGGTCTCTCCTTCACTGCAGCCGAGGTGAGTAAGACATTTAAACGTGTTAACCCTCGCAAGGCTGCAGGCCCAGACGGCATCCCCAGCCGCGCCCTCAGAGCATGCGCAGACCAGCTGGCCGGTGTGTTTACGGACATATTCAATCAATCCCTATACCAGTCTGCTGTTCCCACATGCTTCAAGAGGGCCACCATTGTTCCTGTTCCCAAGAAAGCTAAGGTAACTGAGCTAAACGACTACCGCCCGTAGCACTCACTTCCGTCATCATGAAGTGCTTTGAGAGACTAGTCAAGGACCATATCACCTCCACCCTACCTGACACCCTAGACCCACTCCAATTTGCTTACCGCCCAAATAGGTCCACAGACGATGCAATCTCAACCACACTGCACACTGCCTTAACCCACCTGGACAAGAGGAATACCTATGTGAGAATGCTGTTCATTGACTACAGCTCGGCATTCAACACCATAGTACCCTCCAAGCTCGTCATCAAGCTCGAGACCCTGGGTCTCGACCCCGCCCTGTGCAACTGGGTACTGGACTTCCTGACGGGCCGCCCCCAGGTGGTGAGGGTAGGCAACAACATCTCCTCCCCGCTGATCCTCAACACGGGGGCCCCGCAAGGGTGCGTTCTGAGCCCTCTCCTGTACTCCCTGTTCACCCACGACTGCGTGGCCACACACGCCTCCAACTCAATCATCAAGTTTGCGGACGACACAACAGTGGTAGGCTTGATTACCAACAACGACGAGACGGCCTACAGGGAGGAGGTGAGGGCCCTCGGAGTGTGGTGTCAGGAAAATAACCTCACACTCAACGTCAACAAAACTAAGGAGATGATTGTGGACTTCAGGAAACAGCAGAGGGAACACCCCTATCCACATCGATGGAACAGTAGTGGAGAGGGTAGCTAGTTTTAAGTTCCTCGGCATACACATCACAGACAAACTGAATTGGTCCACTCACACTGACAGCGTCGTGAAGAAGGCGCAGCAGCGCCTATTCAACCTCAGGAGGCTGAAGAAATTCGGCTTGTCAGCAAAAGCACTCACAAACTTCTACAGATGCACAATCGAGAGCATCCTGGCGGGCTGTATCACCGCCTGGTACGGCAACTGCTCCGCCCTCAACCGTAAGGCTCTCCAGAGGGTAGTGAGGACTGCACAACGCATCACCGGGGCAAACTACCTGCCCTCCAGGACACCTACACCACCCGTTGTTACAGGAAGGCCATAAAGATCATCAAGGACATCAACCACCCGAACCACTGCCTGTTCACCCCGCTATCATCCAGAAGGCGAGGTCAGTACAGGTGCATCAAAGCTGGGACCGAGAGACTGAAAAACAGCTTCTATCTCAAGGCCATCAGACTGTTAAACAGCCACCACTAACACTGAGTGGCTGCTGCCAACACACTGTCATTGACACTGACCCAACTCCAGCCATTTTAATAATGGGAATTGATGGGAAATGATGTAAATATATCACTAGCCACTTTAAACAATGCTACCTTATATAATGTTACTTACCCTACATTATTCATCTCATATGCATATGTATATACTGTACTCTACATCATCGACTGCATCCTTATGTAACACATGTATCACTAGCCACTTTAACTATGCCACTTTGTTTACTTTGTCTACACACTCATCTCATATGTATATACTGTACTCGATACCATCTACTGTATGCTGCTCTGTACCATCACTCATTCATATATCCTTATGTACATGTTCCTTATCCCCTTACACTGTGTATAAGACAGTAGTTTTGGAATTGTTAGTTAGATTACTTGTTGGTTATCACTGCATTGTCGGAACTAGAAGCACAAGCATTTCGCTACACTCGCATTAACATCTGCTAACCATGTGTATGTGACAAATACAATTTGATTTGATTTGATGCTCCAGATTCTCAACAAGTCTAAAGAAGGACAGTTTTATTGCTTCTTTAATCACAACAGTTTTCCGCTGTGCTAACATAATTGCGAAAGGGTTTTCTAATGATCAGTTAGCCTTTTAAAATTATAAACTTGGATTAGCTAACACAACGTGTCATTGGAACACAGGAGTGATGCTTGCTGATAATGGGCCTCTGTAGATCATCCAGCTACAATAGTAATTTACAACATGAACAATGTCTACACTGCATTTCTGATCAATTTGATGTTATTTAATGTACAAAAAAATGTGCTTTTCTTTCAAAAACAAGGACATTTCTAAGTGACCCCAAACCTTTGAACGGTAGTGTAGCTCTTTTCATTACAAAAAATAATTTCAACATCGCTTTGAACACAAAAACACCTTAAGGAATCTGGCAGTTTATGGTTCATCTTCCACACATAGCTTCAGATGTTTTTACGCAGTTCAGGTAGGCTGTAGGAGTTGCTTGACCAGAGAGAGCATTGATGATATTGACAGACAGGGAGACACTTCTGCAATTAATTGACATCAGCAATTAATTAAATTAATTGACATCAACTTTCCTATGGTATCCACTTCTCCACTCTCGCTCTGGCATTACCCTATGAATGACTTACCATAGATGTTTTATACATTCTGTGAAATGTGGCAAGAACAAATGGCACAATTCTTCAGATTTCTGGACCCTTCACACACATAGATCGTAAAACCCTGAGCAAGACAAAGGAGATGATCACGGACCACAGAAAAAGGAGAACCGAACACACCCCCATTCACATTAACGGGTCTGTAGTGGAGCGGGTAGAGAGTTTCAAGTTTCTTGGTGACCACATCACCAACAAACTAGAATGGTCCAAACACACCAAGACAATCGTGAAGAGGGCACGACAAAATCCTATTTCCCCTTCGGGAAACTAAAAATATTTGGCATGGGTCTTCAGATCCTCAAAAGGTTCCTCAGCTGCAACATTGAGAGCATCCTGACTGGTTGCATCACTGCCTGGTACGGCAACTGCTCGGCCTCCGACCGCAAGGCTCTACAGAGGGTAGTGCGTACGGCCCAGTACATCACTGGGGCTAAGCTGCCTGCCATCCAGGTCCTAAAAATGGTAAAATAGCCCAGCCACCCCAGTCATAGACTGTTCTCTCTACTACCGTA
Source organism: Oncorhynchus gorbuscha (assembly GCF_021184085.1). Classification (NCBI taxonomy): domain Eukaryota; kingdom Metazoa; phylum Chordata; class Actinopteri; order Salmoniformes; family Salmonidae; genus Oncorhynchus; species Oncorhynchus gorbuscha. The sequence continues at coordinate 35,076,328 of NC_060187.1, forward strand.
TGGCAAGCAGTACTGGAGTGCCAAGTCTAGGACCAAAAGGCTTCTAAACAGTTTTTACCCCCAAGTCACAAGACTCCTGAACAGGTAATCAAATGGCTCCCTGGACTATCTGCATTGTGTCCCGCCAACCCCTCTTTTACGCTACTACTACTCTCTGTTTATCACATATACATAGTCACTTTAACTATACATTCATGTACATACTACCTCCATTACCCCGACTAACCAGTGCCCCCACACATTGGCTCCCTAGACTATCTGCATTGTGTCCCGCTAACCCCTCTTTTACGCTACTGTTACTCTCTGTTTATCGTATATACATAGTCACTTTAACTATACATTCATGTACATACTACCTCCATTACCCCGACTAACCAGTGCCCCCACACATTGGCTACCCGGACTATCTGCATTGTGTCCCGCTGCCCATCAACCCCTCTTTTACGCTACTGTTACTCTCTGTTTATCGTATATACATAGTCACTTTAACTATACATTCATGTACATACTACCTCCATTACCCCGACTAACCAGTGCCTCCACACATTGGCTACCCGGACTATCTGCATTGTGTCCCGCTGCCCATCAACCCCTCTTTTACGCTACTGTTACTCTCTGTTTATCATATATACATAGTCACTTTAACCATACCTACCATACCTACCATACATACTATCTCAATCAGCCCGACTAACCAGTGTTTGTATATAGCCTACCTACTCTATATAGCCAAGCTACTGTTATTTCTACTGTTATTTTTCACTGTCTTTTTTACTGTTGATTTGATTTCTTTACTTATCTATTGTTCACCCAATAGCTTTTTTAAAAATACTTAAACATTGCACTGTTGGTTAGAGCCTGTAAGTAAGCTGTAAGGTACACCTGTTATATTTGGTGCAAGTGACAAATAAACTTGGATTTGATTGTTACTTTAATTTTATTTCTTACTTTAGTTTTTAGTAAATATTTTCTTAACTTTATTTCTTGAACTGCATTGTTGGTTAAGGGCTTGTAAGTAAGCATTTCACGGTAAGGTTGTATACCTGTTGTATTTATTTGGTTTATGTGACAAATACAATTTGATTTAAAACGGACGAGTCAGTGCCAAACGTAGCCGTATGTGGCATTTACCTGAGGAATAGGGTCAGAGCGCCCTCTAGTGATCGATTGGCCTTATTGGGCGGAGTCAATGCAGTATCTCCGCCCTCATATATATATATCGTTTATATCAAATGACGTATGCAGTACAGGGTAGCAACAGTTGCTTCGAGACCCCGTGCGCCATAGTGACTGTAGCCGTGGAGACAGTTACTTACCAACCGGCGCTACACTCAGCAGCAACTGGAACACAACGAGCAAGTGATTTGAGAGTGGAAAGAGAACACAGCCAGGGCAGAACTTATACAAAGCAAAGGTGACTATATCTTTACAGAGTTGAGACGATACATTTATTCTAATTTGGCATAACGATGCTGTGCTATTTAATGCATACCGCCATCAATCTCTTTCACACCCTACCTGCTACTTTCCCTTCGTCGCATTCACCCCAGGAATCTTATGTCAAGCATTAACGTTACGTAGACCGCCAGTTAGCTAAAGTCGTTTACTCCATCCAACGATTGCTTGTCAGTCATTTGCATACGTTTATCAGCAAGTGAACTGTCTTATTGAAAGCGATTTTAAGTTAAATTTGTCGTAATGTTGCCATTGTTATACACGGGTTTAAACATTGTGAGAGGTTGTGTGCAGCATGGAATGTTCCGTTTATTCGGCTATCATTTGCTTACTCTGGCCAAGTTTGCCAGCTACAGGTTGTAGCTAGTTAGCTAAAATGAGCTAACCTGGCTAACAAATTAGCTCATGACATGGGTGAAATGTTATCGTTACTTTTTACTTGTGGATGTGGCTTGTGACAACTTTCTGAAATGTTGTCTAACTCAGTTTAAACTAGCTAGCTCGATAACACATGGCATGCACGCCGAATTAGTTAACCTACCCAGAAGTCAAACTGTTTCACGCAGTTTAACCGATTGAGTTAACGTTAGCTACCCTGCTGGGCCAGCTAGCTAGCATTAGCCTACCTCAAATGCCTAGCCTAGTTATTCCAAATTAATTAGACGGACAATAATATTTTACCAACACCCATCTCCAAAATCTGCTTATTAACGTCGACACGTTCTCTGTCAACTCAGGATGAGACGCATCATATTGCTGTTAGATGATTTCTGCGCGTTAACTTAAGTTAGCTAACATGGATATATTATCTTGAAGCTCGCAGCTATAACACGTTACTCGTTCTATAGGCAAATGTGAACTTTTAAAACATTGAACAGTGGCGCGAGTTGATCTCCAATAACTCACTAACGTTAATACTCGTTATTTGCTATGTTTATTACCGATCCTGTTAAACAACAAGCGGAAAGCTCGTCAACTTGCTGGCTATATCAAATTCAGGGTGCCACTGTCGTGTGTCAATGTCGTGTTGGGGAGGGCGTGCGATGGTGGAGTAGTTTATTTAGCATGCTTTTAATAGGAGTCTGTAAGAACTGCTTTGGACGTCTGTAATTTGCCCGAGGCAAATATACTTTACAAAAATATAATCGCAACATGTAAAGTGCTGGTCCAATGTTTCATGAGCTGAAATAAAACATCCCAGAAATGTTTCATGAGCTGAAATAAAACATCCCAGAAATGTTTCATACACACAAGCTTATTTCTCTCAAATTTTGTGAACAAATTTGTTTCTGTACCTGTTTGTGAGCATTTCATCTTTGCCAAAATAATCCATCCATCTGACAGGTGTGGCATAGCAAGAAGCGGATTAAATGACATGATAATTACACAGGTGCATCTTGTGCTGGGGACAATAATAGGCTACTCTGAAATGTGCAGTTTTGTTACACAACACAGTGCCACGGATGTCTCAAGTTTTGAGGAAGTGTACTATTGGCATGCTGACTCCATGAATGATCACCAGACCTGTTGCCAGAGAATTGAATGTTAATTTCTCTACGGCAATTTGCCTCAAATGTAGTTTTAGAGAATTTGTCCAATCGGCCTCACAACTGCAGCCCAGGACCTCCACATCCAGCTTCTTCACCTGTGGGGGTGTTTGTGAGGAAGAGAATTTCATCACAAACTGTCAGAAACTGTATCAGCGGGATGGTTCGATTTTGCTGTATGTGAAACAAGTGTAGCGATACAACAGCTCTGCCAGGAGGTCTTGGGATGATGAGAGGAAGGCGCGGAACAGAAGATGGCGGAAACGAGGTTTTTGCCTGAAACTGCTAGTGAGTCAAATGAAGCTAATAGTACATAAAGTGCCTCTGTAACACACTCATCCTCAAAGGAAAATGAGAAGTGAGCTATGTTGGAATATAGGAAACCCAAACCCTGACTCCGGTGGAAAACGAGTCTAGTGGATCAATGCTACTTGGGAAATCCGTTTAACGTCTTCAGGAAAATCTGGAATGTGTTGGAAGAAAGTTTGGAATCTGTGAGAGTCACAAGAAGTGGTCTTATTTAGATTTCTTTGTGTCCTGCGGTGCTTGTGTTAAGACTCAAAAATATATCGGAGGGGGATGTTTCCTGCATAGCCTGGGATATTTGTAGCAGGGCACTACACAATTCTTGCCTAAATATCAATATTCCCCCTTTTCCACACCTTTTTTAAAAACATAATTACCAAAAAGATGTTACAGCCAGGTGGTGCTATGATAGTTATTCCTCCTTAGTGGACCTTTTCCATTTTGTTTTCTTTCTACCTTTGTGGGTAGTAAGTGAGTGCTTTAATATAGATGGTCCATGTGGAAATTGCCAGTCAAATATTTTAAACAATTCACTTGGGAAACAAATGGATTCATTATTGTACAATTCAGATGATTGTGGATCAGAATCGGCTTTATTTGTTAAGTACATTTACACCTTCAGAAATGTACTTGGTGATATGGTGCTGCTAGTGATAGACAACAGAGACAGAATGAGGACATCAGAGTTAAAACAAGGTTGATGCATTATATGGATCCCAAACTGTACCCCAGATTAATTTGTCTCAAAGGTCAGATGGACTTCAGGAGACATCGACTGTAACAGCTTGACTCCTTTTGTCTGATCTCAGTCCAATTTCTTTTATAGGTATAAGTCATCACCACGGTGATGTTACACCTGTTCAACAGAGGTAAGGCAGTTAATGAGTCCTATCCATGAGAGTGACACATTGTCCAGGTGTCAGTTCGCATTAGGTGTGTTGCACTATTGATTTCTTTTCAGAGCTGAGTGCTCATACCAGGGGCAACAGGTAGCCTAGTAGTTAAGACCATTGGGTCAGTGAACTCACTTTCCTAGACGGCTTTCAGACAGTTCTTTGTTAAACCAGTTTGCTGTAGCGGTACCAGTTAAGTGTTTGCGGCATGAACATTCACTCTTTTAATGAACTCTTTGGTTTCTGCTTATGTCATACACCATCACAGGTGCACTTCCACATACGATTAATCTCTGAAGGCAGAGAATGGATAGATTCATGTTTAGATGCATTTTTGATGGAGCCCAATACCCGTTTCCTTTCATGTGAAATGGGCTGTATATTTTTTGGAGGTTTATTTTCATTAGCCAGTCTGTGTATTTGAGACACACGTTGATGGTGACTTTGTTAACTCTGTTAATGGGTATTTGTTTTGGAGAACATTGGTAGCCACGTTCTCCACTGATTATAAAACAACGTTTTCCAATCCTAACTTTGCGTATAGAGTTGATTTTGAAGAAGTATTAAATCAGTTTTTGAAGGACTACTGCACTTGTTTTGGCAAAGTAGCCAAATTCTGAGAACCTAGCTTTGATTGGGCATACCTGCACTAGCTGCAAAGGAAATAAATGTCCCTGAAATGCCATGCAACGATAATCTGAGCACGCTGCTACTACGTTTACATTGCAACTTGAGATTTCAATTAAAATTTTATTTGTCACATGTGCCGAATACAACACCTAACAGTGAAGTGCTTACTTACAAGCCCTTAACCAACAATATACTTTTAAGAAAATGTCTACAAAAAAAGTAAGAAAAACAAATAATTAAAGAGCAGCAATTAATAACAATTCCGGGGCTGTATACAGGGAGTCCCAGTACAGAGTCTGTGTCGGGGCACCGGTGTCAAGGTAATTGAGGTATGTACGTGTAGGTAGAGTTATTTAGTGACTATGCATAGATAATAACGGATAGTAGCAGCAGCGTTCCGAAGGGGGCAATGCAAATAGTCTGGGGAGTAATTTGATTAGCTGTTCTGGAGTCTTTTGGCTTGGGCGTAGAAGCTATTTAGGAGCCACTTGGACCTAGACTTGGCGCTCCGTTACCACTTGCCTTGCGGTAGCAGAGAGAACAGTCTATGACTAGGGTGGCTGCAGTCTTTGACAATTTTTAGGGCCTTCCTCTTCCCTGGTATAGAGGTCCTGGATGGCACGAAGCTTGGCCCCGGTGATGTACTGGGCTGTATGTACTAGAGGTCGACTGATTAATCGGAATGGCTGATTAATTAGCGTCGATTACAATCGGAAGTCGGTATTTTTGGACACCGATTTGTTTTTTTATTAATTAAATCTTTATTTAGGCAAGTCAGTTAAAACACATTCTTACTTTCAATGACGGCCTAGGAACGATGGGTTAACTGCCTCGTTCAGGGGCAGAACGACAGATTTTCACCTTGTCAGCTCGGGGGATCCAATCTTGCAACCTTACAGTTAACTAGTCCAACGCAATAACGATCTGCCTCTTGTTGCTATCCCCAAAGAGATTGCCTGTTACGCGAATGCAGTAAGCCAAGGTAAGTTGCTAGCATCTTATCTTATAAAAAAACAATCAATCAATCATAATCACTAGCTACACATGGTTGATATTACTAGATATTATCTAGCGTGTCATGCGTTGCGTACAATCTGACTCAGCATACACGTATCTGACTGAGCGGTGTTAGGCAGAAGCAGGCACGTAAACATTCATTCAAACAGCACTTTTGTGCGTTTTGCCAGCAGCTCTTTGTTGTGCGTCAAGCATTGTGCTGTTTATAATTTCAAGCATATCAACATATTGCACTTTTGCTTTCTTCTCTAACACTTTTGTTTTTGCATTATTTAAACTGAATTGAACATGTTTATTTATTTGAGGCTAAATAGATTTTTATTGATGTATTATATTAAGTTCAAATAAGTGTTCATTCAGTATTGTTGTAATTGTCATTATAACAAATCTAAAAATCGGCCGATTTTAATCGGTATCGGCTTTTTTGGTCCTCCAAGTATTATTATCAACAAATCATAATCGGTCGACTTCTAGTATGTACTACCTTGCGGTTGGAGGCCGAGCAGTTGCCATACCAGGCAGTATGCAACCCGTCAGGATGCGCTCGATGGTGCAGCTGTAGAACCTTTTTGAGGATCTGAGGACCCATGCGATATCTTTTTACTTTCCTGAGGGGGAATAGGATTTTGTCGTTCCCTCTTCACGACTGTCTTGGTGTGCTTGGACCATGTTAGTTTGTTGGTGATGTGAGAATTTGAAGCTCTCAACCTGCTCCACTACAGGCCTGTCGATGAGAATGGGAGTGTGCTCGGTTTTCCTTTTCCTGTAGTCCACAATCATCTCCTTTGTCTTGATCATGTTGGGAGAGGTTGTTGTCCTTGCACCACACGGTCAGGTCTCTGACCTCCTCCCTATAGGCTGTCTCATCGTTGTCGGTGATCAGGCCTACCACTGTTGTCATCTGCAAACTTAATGATGGTGTTGGAGTCGTACCTGGCTGTGCAGTCATGTGTGAACAGGAAGTACAGGAGGGGACTGAGCACACACCCCTGAGGTGTGTTGTTACCTACCCTTACCACCTGGGAGCGGCCCGTCAGGAAGTCCAGGATCCAGTTGCAGAGGGAGGTGTTTAGTACCAGGGTCCCTAGCTTAGTGATGAGCTTTGAGGGCACTATGGTGTCGAACGCTGAGCTGTAGTCAATGAACAGCATTCTCATGTAAGTGTTCCTTTTGTCCAGGTGGAAAAGGGCAGTATGAAGTGCAATAGAGATGGCATGATCTGTTGGTGTGGTATGCAAATTCGAGTGGGTCTAGGGTTTCTGGTATAATGGTGTTGTGAGCCATGATCAGCCTTTCAAAGCATTTCATGGCTACAGACATGAGTGCTATGGGTATAAATACACCCAAAGTCATGGAAAGAGAGGGGGGGGGGGTGTGTGTAACGTGTTTATACTGTTAAGTCAAGTGTTTTTAAATGGGTTATTTTTATCTCCCTGGATGTGTCGGGCATGCATAGTTTTGGCTTGCAGAGGCAGGTCAGGAGGAAAAGGTGCTCAATAGAGGAGAGTGTGAGACAGCATAGAAAGCAGCTGGTACTGCCTAGTTAAAACCCATTCTGAGGTTTTATACTCTTTTGTATTTTGGGAAGTGGTTGTCTGTCTTGTACTCTTAACGAATGAGCAAAATAAATTGGTGCTTCAGGTGAAAGAATAAATGTTTTTTGAGTTAACCTTGTAACTTTCGACACTTTTTTATTTTGCTTTGCCTGCCTGATATCTGTCTGCTCTCACTACAGTATGTGTACACCAAACATACATTGACATGTGCTCTACACGGCAGAGCCTACACTCATGTATACTGAAGTACAGTTAACTAGTGGTTTTGTTATTGACACAGCCTGGGATCATGGTCATGCTTCAGTGTCTCCCAGCGATGGATACCACGGTCATCTGTGATTCACTGCTGCCGCCTGTAGTCCAGGTTTAGTCCTGTCTGTACTCCTCACATGGACCCTGTTGTGAGCAGTGTCCACATTAACCCTATACCATGTTGAGGTTTTAATGGATTTGTCTCTGGTACAGTGCAGCTCTTAAATGGACAGCTGCAGTTGTCCCTGGGTGGGGAGGGGGTTGACCCGAGATGGGTCGTGTGTGTGTTCATGCTGTATTTAGCTTATCTGGATGAGGCCCAACCCCGAGGAGAGGCTCTCAGCCCAATACCCGGCCAATGGCTGCCCGATCAGTTATTGAGAGTAGTCCTGCACAAACCGTAACGGACTGCTTGATAGAAGCACTTCTGTGTGTCGCAAATTCAAAATGTTAGCTCAAACTGAATATTATCAAAGGATTGATATCGTGACAGAGTAATCTCTATTGTGGGCAATGGCTCACTGCCGGTGATTGAGTTCTGGCAAATGCAATGTGTGTTGCTGATGGCCCATTATTATCAGCTTTTGTATTGTCTTGGTAGCTTTGATTCATATCTTGTTTTAAAAGGAAATAGTTTGCACTAGCAGGCAGTGTGCCTAATATATGTAGATGTCATGACTTTACAGATATGGTGTTGAGATCCAAATTGGGTTGTGTGCTTACTGAACCATCTGGTCTCTGTACATTTGATTATTTGACATGAATTCAGATTTTAATGAGATGCACCAAAACTCCAGTCAAGTCTCATGAATTCACTGAACAGAGCTGAGGCACAGAGAATATGATGAATACCTTTGGATAGTTGTTAATGTGTGTAGGCCTACATGGAAAATATTGGTGTGGTGGTTTTCTACTTTTTTTTAAGTGGCAGTACTGGGGTTAAGTTTTTCCTTTCAGTTTACAGATGACACTTGTACAAAATCAACGAACGAGAGGGATATTATTTAGTCCCAAGTGTCAATGTACAGAAAAAATGTGTTTTGTCTTGCAGACAGTGAGTTGGCCTACACAGGCAGTGCAGTTTGTAAATCACACAGTAGGATTTTATCGCCAAGCTACTGAGAAACTGTCCCACCAGGTACAAAACTTACCCATGATTGGCTCTCGGTAGCAACATGTTAAAACTTGTTGTGAAATGAAATGCTATTCAGTGTCTCTCTCTGTCACCAGGGGCATTCTTTACATTCCACTTGGTTTGTATCGTAGCTACACAACTGCTAATTAAATTTCCTGCCACAAACAGCAGACCGTGTTCTGACATTTGCATCACAATGATGGCTCCTTCTTTCAGCTATTCAACCAGGGACAGTAGACCTCCCCCAACTTCTCCCCACTTTCTCTCTGGTTATTTACCTTTGTGGGATTTTCCTTAGTTAAAATCCATTTTTGAAATGTGGGTGTTTTAAAAAATTTCAAGCTAAAGCAACAAGTGTGAAAACTTGCTTCAAAATAATGACGATGTCCTGTGAGTCATTGGGAAGAAATGTTCTTGTGAGCAGGCTACTTACTGCTTCTTTGCAGTCTGCATTTGTCTGTAGGGCTGCACTTCAGAAGCCCTTTTTAATGAGCTGATTTGACAGGGAACAGGGGCAGAGGAGGCTCGCATGCCTCTCAGGTGGAAGGCTTCCTGGGCTCCGGGTAGAAAGCACTCATCAAAGACTATTCTCACTATGAGATATTCTTTAGAGTTTTTGAGAAAATACCCTTGGCTAGATATTTTACTGTAATGTCTCCTGCACCTTGTTCTAAAGGGTTGTAACATAAATTATTTTTCAATCATTTAATTCTGAACTGCAAAATAACGTTCTGAACCGGTTCGAACCAAAGGAAAAAAGTACAGCTTTATGTTGTTCCTTTTTAAACCTCAATGTTTTTTGTACATGTAGCTCGACAATAAATTACTTCACCAATCAGTGCAAATAGAGCAGCTTGCAATGGAGCGGGCAAGCAAGCTTTGATGGACAGACAAGTGTGATATTTTATAATAACCATAACTAGCATTGAAAGTTTATACATTTTTCTAAAAAAAATCGATCCCTAATTTCTGACTCATGCTTGTAACGTTAGCAGGGGGGGTCTGAACAAATTCCTTTAACATAATTAAATGGTTTTCATGCTTTTAATATAATGGTTCTGTTCTGCAACAGTTTTCGGTTCTGTTCCCTGAACCAGTTCCAACCTCTGCTTTTCGGCCTACATAGCAATCTAGCCATGGTTCAGCTATTTGACTGACATTAGCATTCAGCTAACTAACTTAGCTAGTAGTATGTGAGGAGAATGCAGATAATTTGTTTAGTTATCTAGCTCTGCATAATATGAATGATAAAATGACTGTACTTGTTATATTTGTCTGAAGGGGGAAAGGTACATTTTAATTTAAGAAAATGTTGTTAGCTAGCTAGCTATAGTAGTAGCTGTGTCACCATGTCTGTGTTATTGTATTGTGGGGGGGGTGTGACGACATGTTTCTGGGGGATGACATGTTTACTGTTGCCTTGTTCAAGAGTAAAAGGATTTTGTTATATCAAGAGGGAACATTTGCTCACATAGTTGAATAGGTTGCATGTTTACTGTCTAGAGGCTACTGTGATATTTAAGGCACATTTGTGCTTTGGAGCTAGTACATTGACAAGCCCCCGAACCCTCTCTCGGCATGTGACATTCCATTGCTAATGTAAATAGCTATGTTTATGTACATATTATGTAAATTGATATTTAGTTGCTTCAACTCTTCAGTCTGAATCAACCCAAATTGTCATTCAGACAAATTGCCACATTTCCTTCCTCTGACTACATCAACCATTTTTCAAATATTATTTACCAATATCAGGTTGTCATGGCGATGTAGTAACAACAGAGATGTTTCTCTATTCAGAAAATGTCCTGACTGGCTTGGGCTTTCTTCTAACCTGATGTTAATAATCACGTTTGAACAGGCTCCAGACACACAGATTCAACGCCCACATGCTCACACTGAGTCCTTGTACAAATGATGACACACCCTTTGTACCTGACTAAAACAGCCCGTAAATAACTGCCGGGATAGTATTTGGCAACTTAGCACTCACAGAGATTGTCACCTTATGATGTTGTGTTGTAAGGATATATAAAAACTGGTCGAGTCACAGCCGTCTGATAGATGTCCTCATACCAACCATTGCATGAGAAACCGTTTGTACGTTTAATGGGAAACAGTTTACTGGGTGACTCATTGGTTTGTTTTATTGTAGTGCTTGTGAATGCATTTGCTCAATTGCTGTGTGTCATTGTCTGTGTGGAGTGAATCCACTGGTAAGGAAATTGAGGTAACCTGCTACTTGATTTCAGAGACAAGGGTGCTAGCTGAAGGCACTACCTCTGCCAGCTACGGAGGTCATCTCAGCTATCTCCCTGGAAAAAATAATCCACAGCTGAAAAGAGATCTGAAATGCACTTTGTCTGACTGCTCTCAGCCCTTCTTCTACGGGCAGGTACTGCTTGTACGTCTTGGAACGTGAAATTATAATATGCACATCTGGAAAGGAAGCTAATGTGGGTTTATATTTAGATATTCCTGGGATATGATTATGAAAAGTCATAGTCCATGGTGTTCCGTGATAGTGTTGGAAAACAGCAGAGGCAATGAATTTCACTGAGCCTGATGTTCATTAGGAGTGGTTGGAAATCAGCTGTAAACTCTTGAATTAAATCTGGTCTTAAATCATAGCTGCAAGATTAGTCAACCTACCTCCATGGATATGGCTTAGGTTTTAGGACCAGGTTTAGGTTTTAGGACCAGGTTAACATGAAGTGCTTTCCATGACGTAGGGCTGGCTGGTATACAGTATTTAACGATATGCCAGTATTAATGCACAGACCGGTTTGGGATTTTACTTCACCTTCTATAACGGTATTTACATTTGAGTAATTTAGCAGAAGCTCTTATCCAGAGATACTTACTGTGGTGAGTCTGTACATTTTTCATACTTTTGAATGTTATGTTTGTTAAACGTGATACGCCGTGTGTAACGTCCATTTAAAAAATTGTTTTTTTACTTTGCTACTTGAGTCATCTCTCTCTCTCTCCATGCCGCTTTCCACACAGACCTATTCCCACCCCCTGTTTCTCAAGGAGCGCTTTTGTTCCTATGATCAAGAGACATTTGTGTTCAGTCTGCATGGTCAATGCAACAATGCAATGTTGATGCTGTTTTTACCTTGCTGCTTAATATAAATCCACTAGTGTTCTATTTAAGTGATAATGCCAGATAAGCCGGTGTTTGGAGGATATATTGGCATGGGTGTTATTCCCGAGACGACGTCGAGGGCTGGCAAACTGTGCCAATATATCCTCCATACACCGGCTTCTCTGGCATTATCACTTATATAAAATGGTTTACAAACATATTCAATTAATGATTGACATATTTTCGTAAATGTTTTGATTTAATTTCTTCATACTATTTCATCCTTCCACAAGATATAGTCCCGACACACATCTAGGGCTGCTATCCAAGCCGGCTTGTCATTAGTTTTGTTGCTAGAGACTTTTTGTGCTGTATCCTATCCCAGTCGTTCGTTCTAAATGTTCCATTGCCACATTGGCTGGCAACATTCTTATCGCTTGCTAGCTAGCTAACCTACAGCTACTGTTGTTTTTTGGCGTTACTGTATTTGTTTATGCTGTTTTCTAGTTACTTTTATTTCCAAAACAATTAGCTAATGAGGCGCGATTTCACCTGGCATAGAAAATGTGCTCACTCATCAGGACACTGTTGTTCAGAGGAGCTGACCAACAACACAGCTAACACAATCACTTCAAACTGAAGCTGGAAAGACTGCAAACTATGATATGATGCCAGCTGATTCATGATTTTTGACTGGCTGAGAAACGCTGCCTGTCTGTCTCGTCACGTTCATTACTATGGGACAGCTGGAGATCGAATTTGAAAATTGAAACAATGTTGCGAATGTCTGAGAGACAGATGGCAAGGTTTATACAAATCTCTGCTGTTAAACTAAATATTAGTCAAAAGAAATGCGAGAATGTCTAGATGCTTTTTATAGTGGAGATTTTATAATTTGTCTGGCTGGGCTGAGACAGTGGATTGCGCAGTCAGACGGAACAGAGTAAATAGGCATTTTATCATCATAGATTTAGCCGGTGGTAACTTGTAGAATAGACAATGGCTACAACTAGCTATACAGCCTGATAATACCAGTGATGGTATAGACCTACTGTTGCACAAAAATTAAGCATGTATCTTCTAAATCAGAGGGATACACGAAGAAAGAGTATTTCAACATTCAATTCAGTCAAAGATTAAAGGGTCCCCCTAGGGACTTGTCAAGTTCCTACCCTATCACAATAACTGCTCCCTTCATTTGTTGTCAAACACTGTATTTTAGTGCCCACTATTTATATTCTTTCGATTTCCATGATTCCAACAGTTCACCAAGTATTTCCTTCTAATTCGCACGTCAAATTGTAATTGCAACATTTGTTTAAAAATAAGGCCTAGATTGTTTGCCCATATCTTGCAGACCTTTGTGGAAGAGTGGAAATTATCTCAAATGAGTGCAGGAAATGCACAAATGTATGGAAAAATGCTGAAACGTTTATAAAAAAATACAAAAAGTTGAATTGAACAGTCTAAAACAATAAGAATGGAGAAAAAGTTGCCACCCTAGGGTCATGCACTACCCATAAAGCACATTTGTAACTCTTGTCAAAAACATAATCCCTTCATCTGATAAATACTGTCATATGATATTTTGGCCATATCGCCCTGCCCTATCAAGTAGTTGAAAGCACAATATTGGAGGCGAGTCCTGAAATAGTTCCTCCTACAGTTTAGGGCAGTGTTCTCCAACTGATGGCCAGCTGGCTAAATTTGGCCTGTGTATGGTTTTATTTGGCCCCCCATGTTATCTGAGCAAATAAAATATGCGTGTGATTTAGATTTTTGGACATCTGTTTCCAAGTATTCACATGCACAATAGACACTATTTCGTAGACAAACGTAGGCAAGGTTTGATATGTTGTTTTTGTCAAATATTATATCTGTTTGGGATTCTTGTGGTCAATTTGCAGTTGATTAAGTATTTGTCATTTTGTGCTGGCAACCAGCCCACGGATGAATCTAGATGATCATCCCTGGTTTAGGGAAAGTCTGGACTTAAGCTAAACCTCATGAGCCTTAGCCCACTCTATGTTCTTAGTCATGGATTGTTTTGATTAAATGTGATCCATCTATGATGATACCATGCAAAAGGTCATGTTTTTCTTTGCATTATCAAAGGGAAGGCTGCTCAGCTAGTGTAGTAAGAAATCAGAGGAAGATTTCTAACGAAAGCACATGTAATGTGGAGAATATTTCTCATGACAGAGTAGCTATAGTTGAGTTTCTTTTGCCAGTATGGTCTTTGCATCATTCTGTGTACGATTCTTTTAAGTTGCTGTTTTGGCTTCGTCTTTTTAGACACTCAAATGGAAACGAGTCTATTCTGAAATACTTGAAAAGAGGTGTCTACAATGCACACTTTATCCATTTACTAGTTCAGTCATACTGGCTAGGTTATGTCTTGGAAAGAGTCTACATTTGTCAAATTCTAAATGGTAATTTAAGGCAACATAAGAGCTACAAAGCATTGTTTGCATTATGTTAATTATTATAGGAGTGCCTTATGTTGTGGTTTCATCTGATGCCCACAATAGGCTGGTGTACAGTGCATTCGGCAAGTATTCATACCCCTGGACTTTTCCCACATTTTTGTTACATTTTAGAAAAAATGTAATACATTACAGCCTTATTTTCCCCTCATCAATCTACACACACTACCCTGTAATGACAAAGCACAAACAGGTTTTTAGAAATGCTTGTTTGCTAATTTATAAAAAATAAAAATCACATTTACATAATTATTCAGACCCTTTACTCAGAACCTTTTGGTAGAAATTTTGAAGCTCCCTTGGTCGCAATTACAGCCCCGAGTCTTCTTGGGTGTTACGCTACAAGCTTGGCACACCTGCATTAGGGGAGTTTCTCCCATTCTTCTCTGTAGATCCTCTCAAGCTTTGTCAGGTTGGATGGGGAGTGTAGCTGCGCAGCTATTTTCAGGTCTCTCCAGAGATGTTTGATAGGCCTCTGGCTGGGCCACTCAAGGACATTGTGACAGGTTCCGAAGAAACTCCTTCATTGTCTTGTCTGTGTGCGTCAGGCCGTTGTCCTTTTTTTTGAAGGTGAACCTTCGCCCCAGTCTGAAGTCCTGAGCTCTCTGGAGCAGGTTTTCATCAAGCATCTCTCTCTGTACTTTGCTCTGTTCATCTTTCCCTATCCTGAATAGTCTCCCAGTCACTGCCGCTGAAAAACATCCCCATAGCATGATGCTACCACCAGCATGCTTCACCATAGGGATGGGTGCCAGCTTTCCTCCAGAGGTGATGCTTGGCATTCAGGCCAAAGAGTTCATCAGACCAGAGAATCTTGTTTAGGTGCCTTTTGGCAAACTCCAAGCGGCCTGTAATGTATGTGCCTTTTTACTGAGGAGTGGCTTCAGTCTGGCCACTCTACCATAAAGGCCTGGTTGGTGGAGTGCTGCAGCGATGGTTGTCCTTATGGAAGGTTCTCCCATCTCCACAGAGGAGCTCTGTCAGTGACTATCAGGTTCTTGGTCCCCTCCCTGACCAAATCCCTTCTCCCCCGTACTGCTCAGTTTGGCCTGGTGGCCAGCTCTAGGAATAGTCTTGGTGGTTACAAACTTCTTCCATTTAAGAATGATGGAGGCCACTGTGTTCTTGGGGACCTTCAATGCTGCAGAAATGTTTTGGTACCCTTCCCCTGATCTGTGCCTCGACACAATCCTGTCTCGGAGCTCTACGGACAATTCCTTCACCTCATGGCTTGGTTTTTGTTCTGACATGCACTGTCAACTGTGGGACCTTATATAGACAGGTGTGTGCCTTTCCAAATCATGTCCAATCAATTGAACTTACCCCAATCAAGTTGTAGAAACATCTCAAGGATGATCAATGGAAACACCTGAGCTCCATTTTGAGTCTCTTATGTAAATAAGGTATGTTTTATTTTTAATACACTTGCAAAAAATTCTAAACCTGTTTTTGCTTTGTCATTACGGGGTATTGTGTATAGGTTGCTGAGGAATTTGTTCTATTTAATTTTAGAATAAAGCTTTAACGTAACAATGTGGAATAAGTCAAGGGGTCTGAATACTTTTCGGAGGCACTGGATTTGTCTGTGCTGATAATGGCACCAACTCCATGGCATGAAATTATTTTTTTGTTGAACATTGTAAATGATTGAATTATTATTATTTTTTGCAGACATTGACTTGGTAAATATGCATTGATGAGCGTCACTTAGGGAAGTTTAATTGGTTTTTGTCTATGCTATATGCGTTTGTCTAGCCTATATAAAACTGTCTCAATTCTAGCTGCCAGGTGGGAACAGGTGTCTTTTTTTGTTCATTTTAGAAAGTTTTTCTATCTCGATGGGCTACAAGGTGGCATGAAAACAAAGACCTGGTGTTCCCTCAACTCATCACCCCTGCTGGGAAAAACAGGAGATAAATTTTCATTAACGAGAGAGACACCCACATGCAACAGATTAGTTCCTCCCTGCTCTTCTGGTTTGTTTTCCAGCAGGTTGACTTCTCTGAACTGTACTTTCTTATTCTCTAATTCAGTATTATTCATTTTAGGGGTGGATGTAAAGGGGGATGGGAGGTGGTGGAAATCTGGAAAGGGTTACAGAGGTGGGGGTGGTTGGGGGAGGTGTGGGTGAACAGTCTCTATGGCAACCATTTCATAATTCTTGGTCTGTCATGCCTGCGCTCCACGTTATGACGGATGGTGTTGACGGGCTGTGGGCTGTAGTGGTGACCAGAGGTGGAATCTGGGAAAGAGTGGATCCGTGGCTGGTTTAGCGGCCCCTCTCCTCTGTTAGCTGTCCAGGTCCCCTCTCCCTCCAGCCTCACCATCTACAGACCCCAATAGCTGCTTTGATTGGATTAGCAATGAATTAATGAGACAGGCTTGAGCAGCCTATGTCGTGGAAATCTCTTATCATATCTTAATTCTCTTTTTTGTGTGAGTGCAGCGCCTGTGTGCTATCGTTATGGGTTTTTTAATAGAATCAAAAAGGCGCCAACCTGGGTTTCTTACAATGGGGATGGCTATTGGATTGGTTACCCAATAAAGATTACATTGATTGAACTCTCTTCAGAGTAGAAATGCATGTATGGAAAGCCTGTTCCTTCTCTAAGTATATTTATATGTTATATAACTGAACGAATAGGCTAGGGATCGGGGGTGGGTGTGGGGGCAGGATATGGTGAACAGAGGACTCTTGGAAAAAACAGTGCATAGACACAGGGCTAGCTGGCAATACAAGCAGTAGTGTACAAATGTCCCCCATAAACAGGACTTTAATGGCATCAAGTGTCTGTGTTATTGCCTGGTTGTTTCAACTTCCGATGTACACTAAAAGCCTCCGGAGTCGGACTAGTCTGCTCTCTTCTCCAAGGTGCTCATGTCTCCTTTCTGCTGCATGGATTAGGAAAGTTAGAAGTCATTTGTGCTTGTTTTTCAAAGTAATTGTTATTGAAGTGTAGAGGTGTAAACCAAGTTTAGAGGATTGGCTGTTGCCATTCTGTTGACTTAAACATTCCTCCTTTATTTGACCACTGAGTGCATAAAAACACTACATTCTGCCTTCAGTCAAGTTGAAACCAGCATGGAGTTAACATTTTTATATAATCTTTCCTCTGCATGGTATTGGAATTAGCCTGCCCTCTGTCTTCCCCCTAGTGTCTGAATTAATAGCTTATGTATTTATTGTTGTAAGTTTCTGCTTAGTGTGAGAGAGGGATCAGTTGGGGGATGGCATTGTTTGGTTTGGGAAGTATTCGGTTGGTTGCATAGCAACAGGCTCCTGGAAACGGGAGTGGACGGTGTTGCCACGAGCAACCGTTGTTGCTCTGCAAACAATGTGGGCCAGTGCAAACAAGAGCCAAGACTGGGCTCCTGTTTTTAATTGAACATCTGTATGTGTTTTTCTCTGAGTGCTGTTTTAAGTTAGATTTGTCAGTGACAGATGTTTAAATCTTGTCCAGATTTTCATACCAAATAGCAGGTATGACTTTATAGAACTGCACGTTTAATTTTAGACTAAAATGGTGAAGTTCTTCATTTTTCCCTCACAACTTGGTTGACTCTTTAACAGAGGGAAATTGGTCCACTCACACAATTGTCTTAATTGCTCATTTGTGATTTGCTTGAGTGAAAACCAGCTCCTTTTGTAGGGGTTTGTGTGTGAAGTTGTCTTGGGGCCGCGAGGAGAGAGGCTGTTTTAAAGTGCAGCCCGTTTATCGTTGGGTTCTACAGTGGTGTGCTGGGGCTCCTGCTGTGTTCCGCCTTTGTGCCGCTCATAGCAGCTGGTGGGGAATTTGTGTGGCTTTTAACCTTTACTTGGGGCTCAGATCATATTGGCTGCCTGCCTGCCTGCACTTTCTCCCTTCTCCAGTCCAACGCATGGCGCACTTCACCACTCCTACCAAAGCTCCCATTTAATTGAGCTTTATGCATGAAAACCTAAAGGACAAAGCCTAGGTTTATGAGCCGCTCCCTTCATTGCATAATATCCGTGCTAAGGAAAGTCCAAAGATAACTGCAGGGATTCTTACCAGTGTATTTATAACTCAACTGACACCCCACAAACAAATTATTTCCTTTTAAAACATCTGACCGCTGGAGCTTTAAATACAAATGTTTTCCTTTTTAAATCAATACTGCTATTTGCTTTGCCACAAGGAACAACGCAAGAAATAGACAAAGGAGGATGGTCCTTCTCTAGGGTCTACTCTGGGCCCTTACAGAATGGTGTTCAGTTAGCCTCTGACAAATACTTGTGCAGCCCCCTCTGGTCCATCTCATGTGACGGTTGTTTGTGACTGTTTAGAGAGGTTACACCGAGATGGATTTGGCTTTGTCGTCTCAAACAGCTTTTATATTGAGTGAGTCCCTATTTGATCAATGGTTAGACAACGATTGACACATGCCAGCCTAAAGTGATTGAAGAATTTCAACATTAGCTCCACCATTGAGGCTATTACTCATCTAGACAGCCGATCCTCTTGTGTGGAAAATGTCAGTGGCAAACCCAGCTCTGGTAGTCCATGCCTATGATTGTGAAATGTTATTTTTCACAACAATGCTTCACCATTTTGTTTGATTAGCTTATGTATGGTGTTGCTCACAATTTGCTTTCATGGCCTAATGTTTAACTTGGTGTACAGCTCTAAAGCAATTTTCCACCATAATTACAAGCAATCTGCAGTTTACATTCACTCACTGTTGAACGCTATTAGAACGAGTCTCTTGTGTCAAATGGATTTGTAAGAAATACTGGCATTTAAAGTGCTGGGGGTGTTTGTGCAGAGGAAGAACTGAACAGCACCTGTTGCCCACCCACTATTTTGATTTAAATGATGATTAATGACTGTCTAATCACAGTATTAAAAGCAGCCTGTTAATGAAGACTGTAAGCTAGTCATGCAAGCAAGCAAGCAGTGTTACTGTTTACATATGAGCTTTGATTATGGTAGATATGATAAAGCTTTGTATTTTCCTGTGTATTGAAGGGGCTTTTACTGCTGTAATTGTATATGTAGGGAGTGTTTTAAAAGTTTAAATGATTTTCCTTATTCAGCCTGTCTGCCTGGTATGGTGTCCTTGTTTTAAAGTGGCACTGACAGTGTTTTAACTACATTGCAGATATGAAACGCATGTCAGTCAAAAATACCAAATTCCTAGTATATGCTACAAAACCAGCATTTATAAGAGGTTTTAAAAATAGGTTATTGTTTGCAGAGTAGATGGATGCAGTTCAATGCATGAATAATATAATTCACCAATACATTTCTTGATAGTACAAAAACTATTGCTATCGGTTTAATTCATAGCTGGCTGGGTACATTGTTTACATCCTCCACCCTTTTGGGATGCACTGTTTCAGTTTTACATTCATCCATTTGTTAATATTTTTAACAAATGGATGAATGTAACTAAGGTTGGAAATGTCAATATAATCAAATTAGCAAGGTCAATATAATCAAATTAGCAAGGTCAATATAATCAAATTAGCAAGGGCAATGATCACAAGTCTGTAATAATGTGGCTAATAGGCTAGCATATCAATTTATGTAGGTAGTATTTAGCTAGCTAAAAACAGAGCCTAATGCTAGCTAACTGCTGCCATGTCATTGGAGCAGTGGGTGAGTGACCAACTTTTTTCCCCCGCATATTGTTTTTTGGTGGCTAGAGATGCAGGTGTCATTTGGTTAGTTAGCTAGCTAGGATAGCGCTTCACATTTATTGCCATCTAGTTAGCTATGCTGAACTTTAACGACTGTTATCCAGTTAGCATATCTCTTGCGTTTTGTAAATTCACTCAAGACTGTCTACTCTAAATAACTGATGAATTTATGAACGTGCAACACTCGCTGAATATGACCGGTGACAGTTAACGTTGGCAAAACGAGTAATTACATTGTTGCCAGCAGCACAGTTGGTCACTAACGCTCTTAACGTTAATGACTACATAATGTAAACCGCCTAACCAGCTTTGCTAGGGCATGTAAAATGGTCAGAGTGAGGTGTTCTCTCATTTGTCTGGAAGTAGCTAGCCAACTTTAACCAGTTCGCTTGGGGATTGACTGCCGTTGTGAGGAACGCTCAGATTAACCTTACTTCTCGCCCAGAGCATCCACTCTCTATAGTGCAGTGATCGCTCTGAAATTTTGAACGACCCAGAGTGCACTTTGAACGCATCCTTTAGTTGTCAATCAAATGTATTTGGCGTCAATCAAATGAGCGGGCAGGCAAGTTCCCATTCAGTTGTCAACTTGGGTTGGGACAAGCCTGCATTGGCAGGCAAGCTGCAGAAGAATGAGCAGGCTACTAATTCCCCACTGTTTATCCGTGCAATTTTGATGGCCAATTTAGCTTAAAAGGTTTGAGTGTTTATCTAATGTTCGCTGGTTAGATTTTTAGCTCATCTCGTTCTAGCTAGCATTAGTTGTTAATCTTGTTGTTGTGCGTAAATGACTGTGAGCGCCTACCTTTCCATGTTTTTTGTGTTTCTTTAACAAGCATTTCACTACACATGGTTAGCAGATGTTAATGCAAATGTATGTGACCAATAACTTGGTCAATAAAATTTCCCAAATGTAAGAGGACTCCTGTGGTTTTCAGAAATCTATTTATTTTGTGGCTTTGGCGAATGTGTTCTAATGATCTGAGTTTGTGCTGTTGCTACTAACTGTTAATATACAGTCTAGTTCAAAGTGAATGATGGCAGGCCTGTGTGGTAAATGGTTTATTTGTTTTGTAGCTCTAATTGGCTCTGGCACAGCGGTCTGCTTAGACTCCGGTCTTGGACGAGACAAATGTTTTTATTAGGTTGTATTTACTACAGTGTTTATTAATTGTCCAAACACGCCATAGCATTTTCACAAATGCCTTACTCTACGTCGTTCCCAAACATTCTTTGAATTTATGAAAATGTGAAAATGTGAAAATTACCATATCTAAGTGTTCTCATGTCAGAAAATGTCATTTTTCCTGGGGGTGTTTATGAACAGATTTTTACTAAGATTTCATGTTGCTTAAACACTGGCAGTTCCAATTTTAAGTCTGCTCCTCCTGGCAACTGATTGACCTGAGGATGAATAAGTAATGGAAGTGGCATGTCTGAGGAGCGATTTCAGTGGCAACAGAAATGTATTTAAATTTGATTTCAGTTCCAATTGTGATAGAATTTAATATTTTAATTTGTAAATAATGAATTAAATATATGAATTAAAATGTAATCTATTTAAAATTGCGTTCTATTTTAAATGTAAATTTAATATAATAATAGTTTGAATATGTACAGCACCAGTTAAGTTTGGACACTACTCATTCAAAGGTTTTACTAAAATGTTTTACTATTTTCTACGTTGTAGAATTATAGTGAAGACATCAACTATGAAATAACATAGTATTTAACAAATCAAAATACATTTGACAGCTTTGCACACTTGGCATTCTCTCAACCAGCTTCATGGGGTAGTCACCTGGAATGCATTTCAATTAATAGGTGTGCCTTGTTAAATGTTCATTTGTGGAATTTCTTTCCTTATTGCGTTTCAGCCAATCTGTTGTTGTGACAAGGTTGGGGGGGTATAATACAGAGTTTTGTAAAAGACAATGTCCATATTATGGCAAGAACAGCTCAATTAAAAAAAAAAACTTTTTATTTAACTAGGCAAGTCAGTTAAGAACAAATTCTTATTTTCAATGACTGCCTAGGAACAGTGGGTTAACTGCCTGTTCAGGGGCAGAACGACAGATTTGTACCTTGTCAGCTCTGGGATTTGAGCTTGCAACCTTCCGGTTACTATTTCACATGAGGTAGCTGCGTTCCTTTGCTTTTCTGAAGCCAAAAGAATTCTCCGGTTGGAATATTATTGAAGTTTTATGTTAAACATCCTAAAGATTGAAAATCTTAAAGATTGATTCCATGTTTCTACGGACAGTAATGAAACTTTTTGACATTTCGTCTGCAACTAGGGAATGTGCTTCATGACTTTGGATTTGTTTACCAAACGTGCTAACAAAAGTAGCTCTTTGGACATGATGACATTATCAAACAAATCAAACATTTAACCTCAAGCGCACCCGACACGCAGACGTGCCATCTGGAAATGCAAATGCGCTACGCTAAATGCTAATAGCACTCGTTAAAACTCAAACGTTCATTAAAACACAAATGCAGGGTACTGAATTAAAGCTACACTCGTTGTGAATCCAGCCAACAAGTCAGATTTTTTAAAATGCTTTTCGGCGAAAGCATGAGAAGTTATTATCTGATAGCATGCAACACCCCGAAATACCTGAAGGGGACGTAAACAAAATAATTAGCATAGCCGGCGCTACACAACGCAGAAATAAAATATAAAACATTCATTACCTTTGACGATCTTCTTTGTTGGCACTCCTAGATGTCCCACAAACATCACTATTGGGTCTTTTTTCTCCGATTCAATCTGTCCATATATACCCTAAATATCGATCTATGAAAAGTGTGTGATCAGGAAAAAAGTTGACGATAAACTTTCACAAAACACTTTGAAAATACTTTTGTAATCCAACTTTAGTTATTAGTAAACGTTAATAATCTATCAAATTGATCCTGTCGGAGACCGGAAGGAAGGGGCTCTCTCTTACTCGTTTGACCAAGAAACAAAGCCCAGGCAATTGACAAGACTGGCGACATCGTGTGGAAGCTGTAGGACTTGCAATCTCAGCCCCATGTAATTTGGTTTCCCATAGACAATACATGCAAGTGGCGCATGGATATTTTTCCCAGTTTTCGGTGATCATTTTTTCTTGCGCTTTTCGATGAAACACAGGCTCTGTTATAGTCACAGCCGTGATTTAACCAGTTTTAGAAACGTCAGTGTTTTCTATCCACACATACTAATCATATGCATATACTATATTCCTGGCATGAATAGCAGGACGCTGAAATGTTGCGCGATTTTTTAACAGAAAAATCTGAAAATATGTATATGCATATATGTCGGGCCCTCATACCACCCTCATGTAGTCTGTTTCTGATCGTTTGAGCAGACATGCACATTTGTGGCCTGCTGGAGGTCATTTTGCAGGGCTCTGGCAGTGCTGCTCCTCCTTGCACAAAGGCGGAGGTAGCGGCCCTGCTGCTGGGTTGTTGGCCTCCTCCACATCTCCTGATGTACTGGCCTGTCTCCTGGTAGCGCCTCTATGCTCTGGACATTACGCTGACAGACACAGCAAACCTTCTTGCCACTGCTCGCATTGATGTTCCATCCTGGATGAGCTGCACTACCTGAGCCACGTGTGTGGGTTGTAGACTCAGTCTCATGCTACCACTAGAATGAAAGCACCGCCAGCGTTCAAAAGTGACCAAAACATCAGCCAGGAAGCATAGGAACTGAGAAGTGGTCTGTGGTTATCACCTGCAGAACCACTCCTTTATTGGGGGTGTCTTGCCAATTGCCTATAATTCCCACCTGTTGTCTATTCCATTTGCACAACAGCATGTGAAATTTATTGTCAATCAGTGTTGCTTCCTAAGTGGACAGTTTGATTTCACACAAGTGTGATTGACTTGGAGTTACATTGTGTTGTTTAAGTGTTTCCTTTTATTTTTTTGAGAAGTGTAAATATGAACTTTATCGATCAAAACATACATGTATTGTGTAACATGAAGTTCTGAGTCATCTGATGAAGATCATCATAGGTTAGTGATTAATTTGATCTCTTTGTGACTCCTCTTTGGCTGGAAAAACGGACGTGTTTTTCTGTGGCTCTGACCTATCGTTTGTGGTGCCTTCACTGTAAAGTCTATTTGAAATCAGACTTTGGGATTAACAACAAGATTACCTTTAAAATTGTATAAAATAAATGCATGTTTGAGGAATTTTAATTAAGATTTCTGTTTGATTTTGGCGCTCTGCACTTTCACTGGCTGTTGTCATGTAAAAAATAAATAAAAGTAACAAATGATTAAAGAGCAGCAGTAAAATTACAATAGTGAGGCTATATACAGGGGGTACCAGTACAGAATCAATGTGTGGGGGCACTGGTTAGTCGAGGAAATATGTACATGTAGGTAGAGTTATTAAAGTGACTATGCTTAGATAATAACAGAGTAGCAGCAGCCTAAAGGAGGAGGGGGCAGTGCAAATAGTCTTGGTCACCTCCCTTCTTGGTTACAGCCGAGACATTCCGTCCCCTCCTGGATCAGGATCCATGTTGTGTATACATCTATTTTTTTATAGCGCCCCATGTGTGCACATTTGGTAGTACAGAAATGGTATGAAAATCTGGATACTTCCTAACCCTAATTATTAGCGTGGAGACATGAGCATCTCGTCATTATGTACAGATCTCTTAAGGTGACACCAACATCTTTTTCGGGAGCTGTAATGAGGTGACCAATAATGGTTACAATTGAGATCAGCTGTGTGCCTATGATGGCTTAAAGAGACATCAGCTTTCAATAATCTAGTGCCATTGATGGTTGCAATAGGCCATTAATATTTTTGGTTTATTTTCCATTAGGCCACATTCTGTAGGCTAACCGTTAGCCTCTCCATTGTTACATAATGAAAGGTGTGAAAACTAATAGGCTGCTGTGTTTCCCTGGCTGAGTTCATGAGCTGATTTGGGCCATCAGTTGATTGACAGATGTAGGCCTACTGTAGAACAATACATCAAATTTAGTATGGTAATTTGTTACACCTTCTGATAAACTGTGACGGCAAACAAAGAACAGCTTATTAAATTAATGTAAAATTAATTGCACTATGTAAGCCTGCCATCACCGTCTTGTAGATGTCCTCCAGCACAGGTAGTTTCCAATGAAGACTGACATCAGTCTGTAGGCTGTACAATTTAAATGACGGTCTTATTCAAAGTTGATTTTAATATATATCAGTGTGCTTAATTTGATAAAGTAAATGGTACTCGAGACATTGGAATAATTTTACAATTTCAATGGCATTAATGAAAATGTATTTTACAATCTAATTTCAAGTACATGTGGTGGTGAATGCGTACTAACTAAAGACTTACAAGTGTGATGTTTCATATTTCACTCTCAAAGAAATATCAAGAAGAGGCAGGTAATTATTACAACAATATCAATCATGACACATTTCAGCATGTAGTTAAACATGTAGGTATTTAGGTAAGAATGTTGGTAATAAATAATCAATCAGTGCAGAACTCAATTGCCAAAGTCGGCTAAATCATATTTTTCTTGCAAAAGTAAGATTTACCCTCTTGCGAACCTCTCCTCTCCACTGAAGGGTATTTATTTTCTTGGCTGGTCTATTTTTCTCACCCTCTGTTGTGCGGCTACAAGCTGTAAATAAAGACACACACAATGTATTTCTAGTATGTGGCACAAAAAGCTTACGGAGATGATAGACTGACTGTATGACATGTGTTTTTATAGTTCTTGTCATAAAAACAGAATGGCATTTACACACACACACACAGAGTGAAAGGGAGAGCAATGGATTGGGAGGGTGCTGCACTGGACTGACCGGTTGACCTAGCTAACGTTAGCAAGCTACATGGTTGACACTGCAGCTAGCTAGCTTGCACAACTTGCCACATTGTTTTCAGAAACCACCAGAAGGTTGTTTGCCACAGAGAGCGTTTTGATTCAAATCTAATTTTATTTGTCACATGCGCCGAATACAGTGAAATGCTTACTTACAAGCCCTTAACCAACAATGAAGTAAAAAATAGATCAATAAAAGTAACAAGTACTTAAAGAGCAGCAGTAAAATAACAATAGCGAGGCTATATACAGGGGGTACCGGTACAGAGTCGATGTGCGTGGCCACCAGTTAGTCGAGGTAATTGCGGTGCTGTAATATGTAGGTAGAGGTAAAGTGACTATGCATAGATATTAGAGTAGCAGCAGTATAAAGGGGGAGGGGAGCAGCAATACAAATAGTCTGGGTAGCCATTTGATTGTCTGTTCAGGGGTCTTATGGCTTGGGGGTAGAAGCTGTTAAGGAGCCTTTTGGACCTAGACTTGATGCTCTGGTACCACTTGCCGTTCGGTAGTAGAGAAGAGTCTATGACTCGGGTGGCTGTAGTCTTTGACCATTTTTAGAGCTTTCCTCTGACACCGCCTGGTATAGAGGTCCTGGGTGGCAGGAAGCTTGGCCCCAGCGACGTACGCACTACCCTCTGTGTAGTACCTTGTGGTCAGAGGCCGAGCAGTTGCCATAACAGGCAGTGATGCATACAGCTGGCATGCTCAGTCCTCCTTTTCCTGTAGTCCACAATCATCTCCTTTGTCTTGGTGAGGTTGTTGTCCTGGCACAACACGGCCAGGTCCCTGACATCGTTTTCGGTGATCAGGCCTACTGCTGTTATTTTTTATTTTTTTATTTCACCTTTATTTAACTAGGTAGGCTAGTTGAGAACAAGTTCTCATTTGCAACTGTGACCTGGCCAAGATAAAGCATAGCAGTGTGAACAGACAAGAGTTACACATGGAGTAAACAATTAACAAGTCAATAACACACTAGGAGAAAAAAAGGGGGGGAGTCTATATACATTGTGTGCAAAAGGCATGAGGAGGTAGGCGAATAATTACAATTTTGCAGATTAACACTGGAGTGATAAATGATCCGATGGTCATGTACAGGTAGAGATATTGGTGTGCAAAAGAGCAGAAAAGTAAATAAATAAAAACAGTATGGGGATGAGGTAGGTAAAAATGGGTGGGCTATTTACCGATAGACTATGTACAGCTGCAGCGATCGGTTAGCTGCTCAGATAGCAGATGTTTGAAGTTGGTGAGGGAGATAAAAGTCTCCGACTTCAGCGATATTTGCAATTCGTTCCAGTCACAGGCAGCAGAGAACTGGAACGAAAGGCGGCCAAATGAGGTGTTGGCTTTAGGGATGATCAGTGAGATATACCTGCTGGGGCGCGTGCTACGGATGGGTGTTGCCATCGTGACCAGTGAACTGAGATAAGGCGGAGCTTTACCTAGATGGACTTGTAGATGACCTGGAGCCAGTGGGTCTGGCGACGAATATGTAGCGAGGGCCAGTCGACTAGAGCATACAGGTCGCAGTGGTGGGTGGTATAAGGTGCTTCAGTGACAAAACGGATGGCACTGTGATAAACTGCATCCAGTTTGCTGAGCAGAGTGTTGGAAGCAATTTTGTAGATGACATCGAAGTCGAGGATCGGTAGGATAGTCAGTTTTACTAGGGTAAGTTTGGCGGCGTGAGTGAAGGAGGCTTTGTTGCGGAATAGAAAGCAGACTCTTGATTTGTTTTTCGATTGGAGATGATATAAGTCTGGAAGGAGAGTTTACAGTCTAGCCAGACACCTAGGTACTTACAGATGTCCACATATTCAAGGTTGGAACCATCCAGGGTGGTGATGCTGGTCAGGCTTGCGGGCGCAGGCAGCGTAAGGTTGAAAAGCATGCATTTGGTTTTACTAGCGTTTAAGAGCAGTTGGAGGCCACGGAAGGAGTGTTGTATGGCATTGAAGCTCGTTTGGAGGTTAGATAGCACAGTGTCCAAGGACGGACCGGAAGTATATAGAATCGTGTCGTCTGCTTGGAGGTGGATCAGGGAATCGCCCGCAGCAAGCGCAACATCATTGATATATACAGAAAAAAGAGTCGGCCCGAGGATTGAACCCTGTGGCACCCCCATAGACTGCCAGAGGACCGGACAGCATGCCCTCCGATTGACACACTGAACTCTGTCTGCAAAGTAATTGGTGAACCAGGCAAGGCAGTCATCCGAAAAACCGAGGCTCAACAAACTTAATGATGGTGTTGGAGTCGTGCTTGCACATGCAGTCATGCATGAACAGGGAGCACAGGAGGGGACTGAGCACGCACCCCTTGGGGCCCCTGTGTTGAGGATCAGTGTGGCGTATGTGTTACCTACCCTTACCAGCTTCCTGCCATTTCAGGCTACAATAATCATTTACAACATTAACAATGTCTACAGTGTGTTTCTGATCAATTTGACGTTATTATAATGGACAATTTTCTTTTTTTTTAAATAAGGACATTTCTAAGTGACTGCAAACTTTTGAACGGTGGTGTCACTGTGGGGATGATGTCATTGACACACTTATTGAAGAAGCCAGTGACTGATGTGGTGTACTCCTCAACGCCATCGGAAGAATCCCAGAAAAGTATTCCAGTCTGTGCAAGCAAAAGAGTCGTGTAGCTTAGCATCTGCTTCATCTGACCACGTTTTATTGGTTGTCACTGGTGCTTCCTGCTTCAGGTTTTGCTTGTAAGCAGGACTCGGGAGGATAGATTTATGGTCAGATTTGCCAAATGGAGGGTGAGGGAGAGCTTTGTACGTGTCTCTGTGTGGAGTAAAGTTGGCCTAGAGTTTTTTTTTTGTGTGTGTTTTTTCCTCTGGTTGCACATGTGCCATGCTGGTAGAAATGAGGTCAAACCGATTTTAAGTTTCCCTGCATTAAAGTCCCCGGTCACTTGGAGCGATGGCTCTGGATGAGCGTTTTCCTGTTTGCTTGTGGCCATATACAGCTCATTGAGTGCAGTCCGTATTAGTACCAGCATCGGTTTGTTGTAGTAAATAGAGAGCTACGAAGAATATATAGATGACAACTCTCTTGGTAAGTAGTGCGGTCTACAGCTTATGAGATACTTTACCTCAGGCAAGCAAACCTTGACACTTCCTTAGATTTCGTGCACCAGCTGTTGTTAACAAATATACATAGATAGCCACCCCTTGTCTTACGAGAGACTCCTGTTCTGTCCTACCGAAAAAGCATAAAACCCGCCAGCTGTGTTACTCAGCCACGACTCGGTGAAACATAAGATATAGTTTTTAATGTCCTGTTGGTAGGACATACGTGCTTGCTTATTTTATTACCCAATGCTTGTACGTTGGCAAATAGGCCCGATGGTAAAGGCAGATTACCCACTCGCTGTCCGATCCTTACTAGGTACCCAGATTCAATCTGTTCTCCTCTACCTTTCCTGGCTGGCAAAGAACAAGGATGTTGTCTCTGGTTTTGAATCTGCATTCAGATTCAGTTCTTTATATTCATCTGAAAATGTGAATAAATGTATATGTGTATGTGTATATGTATACGTGTATATGTGTATATATATATATATATTGTATATATATATATATATATATATATATATATATATATATAATATATATATATATATATATATATATATATATATATATATATATATATATATATATATATATATATATATATATATATATATATATATATACTGCTCAAAAATAAAGGGAACACTTAAACAACACAATGTAACTCCAAGTCAATCACACTTGTGTGAAATCAAACTGTCCATATAGGAAGCAACACTGATTGACAATAAATTTCACATACTGTTGTGCAAATGGAATAGACAACAGGTGGAAATTATAGGCAATTAGCAAGACACCCCCAATAAAGGACTGGTTCTGCAGGTGATAACCACAGACCAGTTCTCAGTTCCTATTCTTCCGGGCTGACGTTTTGGTCACTTGAATGCTGGCGGTGCTTTCATTCTAGTGGTAGCATGAGACGGAGTTACAACCCACACAAGTGGCTCAGGTAATGCAGCTCATCCAGGATGGAACATCAATGCGAGCAGTGGCAAGGTTTGCTGTGTCTGTGAGCGTAATGTCCAGAGCATGGAGGCGCTACCAGGAGACAGGCCAGTACATCAGGAGACGTGGAGGAGGTCGTAGGAGGGCAACAACCCAGCAGCAGGACCGCTACCTCTGCCTTTGTGCAAGGAGGAGCAGGAGGAGCACTGCCAGACCCCTGCAAAATGACCTCCAGCAGGCCACAATAGAGCATGTCTGCTCAAACAGTCAGAAACAGACTCCATGAGGGTGGTATGAAGGCCTGACATCCACAGGTGGGGGTTTTGCTTACAGCCCAACACCGTGCAAGATGTTTGGCATTTGCCAGAGAACACCAAAATTGGCAAATTCGCCACTGGCGCCCTGTGCTCTTCACAGATGAAAGCAGGTTCACACTGAGCACATGTGACAGAGAATGGAGACTCTGTGGGGAACGTTCTGCTGCCTGCAACATTCTCCAGCATGACCGGTTTGGAGGTGGGTCAGTCATGGTGTGGGGTGGCATTTCTTTGGGGGGCCGCACAGCCCTCCATGTGCTCGCCAGAGGTAGCCTGACTGCCATTTGGTACCGAGATGGGATCCTCAGACCCCTTGTGAGACCATATGCTGGTGCGGTTGGCCCTGGGTTCATCCTAATGCAAGACAATGCTAGACCTCATGTGGCTGGAGTGTCAGCAGTTCCTGCAAGAGGAAGGCATTGATGCTATGGACTGGCCCGCCCGTTCCCCAGACCTGAATCCAATTGAGCACATCTGGGACATCATGTCTCGCTCCATCCACCAATGCCACGTGACACCACAGACTGTCCAGGAGTTGGCGGATGCTTTAGTCCAGGTCTGGGAGGAGATCCCTCAGGAGACCATCCGCCACCTCTTCAACGCCTGGGCATGCTCCTGATGGGAGGTCGTACAGGCACGTGGAGGCTACACACACTACTGAGCCTCATTTTGACTTGTTTTAAGAACATTACATCAAAGTTGGATCAGCCTGTAGTGTGGTTTTCCACTTTAATTTTGAATGTGACTCCAAATCCAGACCTCCATGGGTTGATACATTTGATTTCCATTGATCATTTTTGTGTGATTTTGTTGTCAGCACATTCAACTACGTAAGGAGATAATTATTTTAAAAGGAATATTTCATTCATTCAGATCTAGGATGTGTTATTTTAGTGTTACCTTTATTTTTTTGAGCTGTGTGTGTGTATATCTATCTCTTTGATCAACTTGAAATTATAGTTTAAACTTCATACACTGACAGTGAATTGAATATATATTTGAATATTCCATTAAATGTATTAATTAAATTCAGTTTTAAATCATGAAATATAAATTAAATGTATTCAATGATCCAATTTGTGCATTACAAATTCAAAAATGTTAAATTCAGTATCATAAAACAAATTCAGAATTATGGAATTCAAATACAATTTCATTTGGTTATGAAATCACTCCATATGTATCCATGTCTGACTAATTAGGCCTAATTTGTTTTAGCTCCTGATCTTCTAGAGGTGTGGTGCCTTCCCTCCTGCAAGACCCCCAACCCCTTCCCCCCTCATTCACCTCCCTTGCTTTGTGGCCACACTCGAAAGTTCCTGTGCATGAGCTTTATAAATAAGAGAAAGGATGAAACTGTGGGGGGAGGGAGGAGAGCGGGGCAGAGTTGGGGTTGGTCGTCATGGATTCCTCACCATAGCAACCGACAAACGTTTACAAAGCATTGAGGAATTTCCTGATATCAGCTGGATTATTGGAGCCCCCAGAGAACGGCTCTCATTTGAAACGAACGCTGCATATCGTCAGTACCCTGGCAGGGGTAGGAGCCCCACTGCCATTTTTCTTTCTTTTTTTTCTCTTTTCTTGGGGGGGGGGGGGGCTGTGGAAGTTTTTTATTTTCTATCCCTCCCTCTCCCCTTTCTTTCTCTGAAAGAGCCTTTTGTCACTTTTTTTTTTTTTGCTTTTCTCACTCCCTTTTGCCATGCTGTGCATATTTTCTCCCAATGTTCGAGAGTGTTTACAGTTTGGAGGACCGGGCCTGACAATACTCTCAACTGTTTTCACCACAACTTTTTCCACCTGCTTCTTTCCTAGCAGCTGGACTTCTACTAAGCAGCTGTTTAGTGTTGCTGGCTTTACCAGTGTTAATGTTCCAGTAATAAAGGCCAGAAGTAAGGTGGCTCTGAGGTGACTCCGTGTGACTTGGCAGGGGCCTCGAGCCTGGTCTAGACCCCCCCGGGGCAATATGAAAGCCCTGGCCCTTCTCTCAGGCATGCTGTGAAAAGCCCATTTGTTTGGCATGCAGCACATGTGCAGGCCTGGCTCTGAGTAGGGATGCATGCTGTCTGTTCTCCTGTCCTGTCTGGCAGGGCTGTGCGTCTTGTCTCTTGCCTTGCATATCCTTGTGCTCACTCCTCCTCTTCCCCGTTCCTCCTCATCCCTCTCCCCTGTAGGTTCCCAGCATGCAGAGTTCAGAGGGAGGGTCCGATTCGTCGTCCAGTGTGGCGCTGCGTACGTCCACCTCCGCCCAGGCCCCCGTGGTGCAGCCTGTCCCAGCCTCACAACAGGTAAACCACTACACTATCGACAAGACTGGCCCTAGTTTTGTTGCACCTGGACAACTGTTCAGTCGTGTGGTCAGGTGCTACAAAGAGGAACCTCTGAAAATTACAATTGGCTCAGAACAAGGCAGCACGGCTTGCTCTTAAATGTACACAGTTAACATTAATAATATGCATGTAAATCTCTCATGGCTCAAAGTGGATGAGAGATTGACTTCATCACTACTTATTTTTGTAAAGTGTTGACATGCTGAATGCACTGAGGTGTCTGTTCAAACTACTAGCACACAGCTCAGACACCCATGCATACACCACAAGACATGCCACCAGAGGTCTCTTCACAGTCCAGAATAGACAGACTATGGGAGGTGCGCAGTACTACGGCTACATGGAGGTCTATTCCACATCCGGTAACTGATGCGAGCAGATAAAAATACACCTTATGGAACAGCGGGGACTGTGATGAGACACACACAGACACATGCTTACACATAAGACTCACTCTACACACACATAAGACGCACTCTACCCACACGTACACATGGATTTTGTATTGTAGAGTAGTGGCCTGAGGGAACACACTTAATGTGTTGTGAAAAATGTTATGAAATGTCATGTATTAATTTAAATTGTATAGAACTGCCTTAATGTTGCTGGACCCCAGGAAGAGTAGCTGCTGCCTTGGCAGCAGCTAATGGGGATCCTTAATAAATAAATGTACAAAACCAGGCTGTACTCTCTCACATGCAGCGCAGTGGGTCTCTCTCACTCAACCATAACCCTACTTCACAGTACTAGGGCTGTGGCGGTCATGACATCATTTTGTGAGCTGGTTATTGTCATCTGGTTATTGACCGTTAATTAACATTTAACATATCCACGCTTCCACACATTCGAGCTGCTGATGCACGCCTTTGGAACTTCTACATTTAAAACATTTAATTTCATATACACATCACAATAAATCCATTATTTTAGTCAGGTCTAAAAGAAATTTATGATATGAATAAAATGTATTTCAGAAGAACAGAATAGGAGTTGGCCTTCTGTAGGCCTATGTTATCTGGCTATGCTCCATACCATAGGCTGTAGGCTTGGTCATTTAGCTGACAAGATATGCTTATAAATTTGTGACATGAATTTATAGTAAGAAGAATATAATTGAACTTAGCTGAATAAAATAGTAAAGATATTTTTCCCTTTACAGAGGGTGTGCGCATATGAAGTGGTTATGTTGAGCTACAAGTTAACATTTTGAAAGTAGTCCTGTATGCTAGATTTAGATTTATTTGACAACTTTCTTTGTGAATGATACAAACCGTAGAATATTTTAGAAATCAAACGTATATGGGCTGTGTTGTATGACTAGACTATTGATGATTTGATAAAGTAGCAAAATATGCTTGCGCTCTGTTCCTTGCCTCAGGCTGCATAGCTGTTCTCTCATCTAGTGATCATATTTTCACCCATAAGACAATTTTCAATTTAATCTTGTCTTTACTAATATGTAAAATGAGTTTAGATTTAGAATGGCGCATTATCAGGGGAAAAATGCATGTCCATCTATATGCAATCGAATGGCGCCGAAGAACATGGCTGACGTTTTACATTCTCTCAACCAATTGTGCAAAAAGAAAATTAATGTGTTTTTGTATAACTTATTTTTTAACTTATTGTGTACATAATGTTGCTGCTACCGTTTCTCCGAAAATAACTTCTGGACATCAGAAAAGCGATTACTCACCACAGACTGGAAGAAACTTTTTCCTTTAATGAGTCCGACGAGAAGGATATCCTGCTTTCACATGAACAGGCCCAGATCCATGCCCTTTGTGTGAAGAAGACGCTGGGAAAGGGGACCCAGATCGGGGTTCCTTTGGAGAAGCCAGAGGCAAGCGAGTAAACTACTAATGGCTTTGATTCTCGTTGCTAACGTGCAGTCGTTAGAAAATAAAATGTATGACCTATTGTTAAGATGATCCTACCAACGGGGCATTAAACTGTAACATTTTGTTTCACCGTGACGTGGCTGAAGGAAGAAATGGATAAGATAGAGCTGGCGGTATTTTCCATGCACCGGCAATTACCCACCCCTCGTCTTACCAGAGGTATGTGTCTTTTTGTCAATAACAGCTGGTGCGCGATGTCTAATTAAAGAAGTCTCGAGGTATTGCTCGAGACTTCTACCTAGAGTTACCTAGAGTTCTCATGTATATTATTCGTAGCTGTCTATTTACCACCACAAAGCGAAGCTGGCATTAAGACATCTCTCAACCAACTCTGTTAAGGTCATAATCAAAGAAGAAAATGCTCAGCCAGAAGCGGCACTTCTCCGGGTGGGGGGAATCCTAGACCACCTTTACACCACACGCAGCGATGCATACAATTCTCTCCCTTGCCCTCCATTTGGTAATTCCGACCACAATTCTATCCTCCTGAGTCGTGCTTACAAGCAGAAACTAAAGAATGAAGTACCAGTGACTCTCTCACTAGGCAAGTGGTCAGATGCCGCACTACAGGATGCTACACTACAGGACTGTTTTGCTTGCACGGACCACAGACTAGAATATCTTCCGGGATACATCCAATGACATTGAGGAATACACCACCTGTCATCAGCTTCATCAATAAGTGCATCGACGTCATCCCCCACAGTGACTGTATGTACATATCCCAACCAGAAGCCATGGATTACAGGCAACATCTACATCGAGCTAAAGGCTAGAGCTGCCGCTTTCAAGGAGCGAGGGACTAATCCGGATGCTTATAATAAATCTTGCTATGCCCTCAGACGAACCATCAAACAAGCAAAGCGTCAATACAGGATGAAGATACTACTACACCGGCTCTGACGCTCGTCGGATGTGGCAGGGTTTGAAAACTTTTACGGACTACAAAGGAAAACCCAGATGCGAGCTGCCCAGGGACGCGCAGGGACTCTCTTCGAGGCAAGCAACACTGAAGCATGCACGAGAGCACCAGCTGTTCTGGATGACTGTGTGATAATGCTCTCGGTAGCTGATGTGAACGAAACCTTTTAAACAGGTCAACATTTACAAAGCCACTGGGCTAGACGGATTACCAGGATGTGTACTCAAAGCTTGTGTGGACCAATTGTCAAGTGACTTCAATGACATTTTCAACCTCTCCCTGGCTGAGTCTTTAAATACCGACATGTTTCATGCAGACCACCATAGTCCCTGTGCCCAAGGAAGTGAAGGTAACCTGCCTAAATGATTACCGCCCTGTGGCACTCACGTCGGTAGCCATGAAGTACTTTGAAAGCCTGGTCATGGCTCACATCAACAGCATATTCCCGGACACCCCAGACCCACTCCAATTTGCATACCGCCCCAACAGATCCACAGATGACACGATCTCAATTGCACTACACGCCACCATTTCTCACCTAGACAAAAGGAACACCTATGTGAGAATGCTGTTCATTGACTACAGCTCAGCATTCAACACCATAGTGCTCATCACTAAGCTAAGGACTCTGGGACTAAACACCTCCCTCTGCAACTGGATCCTGGACTTCCTGACGGGCCACCCCTAGGTGGTAAGAGTAGGCAGTAATAAGTCTTCCTGATCCTTAACACTAGGGCCCCTCAGGGGTGTGTACTTAGTCCCCTACTGTATTCCTTGTTCACCCACGGCTACGTGGCCTCACATGACTCCAACGCCCATCAAGTTTGCTGATGACACAACAGCAATAGGCCTGATCACCGACAATGATGAGATGGTCTATAGGGTTGGAGGTCAGAACTGTCAGTGTGGTGCCAAGACAACTTATCCCTCAATGGGAGCAAGACAAAGGAGCTGATCGTGGACTACAGGAAAAGGTGGGATGAACAGGCCCCCATTAACATCGACGGGGCCGTAGTGGAGCAGGTTGAGAGCTTCCATGTTCCTTGGCGTCCACATCACCAATGAACTATCATGGTCCAAACACACCAAGTTTGTCATGAAGAGGGCACAACAAAATCTCTTCCCCTTAGGAGACTGAAAAGATTTTGCATGGGCCCCCACATCCTCAAAAGGTTCTACAGCTGCACTATCGAGAGCATCCTGACCGGTTGCCTCACCGCCTGGTATGGCAACTGCTCAGCATCTGACCGTAAGGTGCTACGGAGGGTAGTGTGAACGGCCCAGTACATCACTGGGGTCAAGCTTCCTGCCATCCAGAACCTATATAATAGGCGGTGTCTGAGGAAAGCCCATAAAATTGTCAGACTCCAGTCAACCATGTTATAGACTGTTTTTTTTCTGCTACTGCACGGCAAGCAGTACCGGAGCTCCAAGTAGGACAAAAAGGCTCCTCAACAGCTTCTACCCCTAAGCCATTAAACTGCCGAACAATTCATAAAAATCGCCACCGGACAATTAACATTGACCCCCCCCCCTGTACACTGCTGCTATTTGCTGTTTTTTTTTAACCTATGCATAGTTACTTCGCCTCCACCTACATGTACAGATTACCTCAACGAGGCTGTACCCCTGCACACTGACTCGGTACCGGTGCCCCCTGTATATAGACTCGTTGTTCTTGTGTTACTTTTTTATTTTAGCCTACTTGGTAAATGGTTTCTTCTTGAACTGCACTGTTGGTTAAGGTTGACTTTACCATTTTCATGGTAAAGACGACACTTGTTGTATTCGGCGCATGTGGCAAATAAAGTTCGAATTGAATAGCGAATGGAGGCCACGCGCTTTCCCTACGGTCTATTTTTTTTTAGGATACTTGTGTTTTTTCTTTACCTACTATAACGGTATTTAAATATTTAGTTTGTTAAATGTGATACACCGTGTAACATCCATTTTTATAGTTTACTTTGCTACTTGAGTCTTCTCTCTCTATGCCGCTTTCCACACAGACCTAGCCCCGTCACTCAAGGAGCACATTTGTTCCTCGAGCACAAGACACTTGTTTTCAGTCTGCATGGTGAATGGAGCACATGCAACAAATTTGATGACAAAGATGCTGTTTTCACTTTGCTTCTTAATATAAATCCACTAGTGTTCTATAATTGCATTATTAGTTTGTATTTCTTACATCTGCAAACAGCTCATTTGTATTTTATTAGCAAGTTCGTCCTAAATCTTGTTAGCTGCTAATCACTAATGCTAATCGATAGCTAGCTAATAAATGTACTGAGTCAGAGCAAATGTAATTAACTATACAGCCTGATAATACCAGTGATGGTGTAGACCAAAATCAGCATGTTTGTGAAACAGTATCTTCTAAATCAAAGAAGAGAAGCTGAGAGAACATTAAATGTAGCTAAATATTATAGGGTGCCCTAGGAAACACTTAAGTGATAATGCCCTCAATGCCGGTGTTTGGAGGATATATTGGCACAGTGTTCGTCCCGGGTTACCAACATATTCAAATAATGATTTGCCATTTTCATTCATGTTAATTGATTAATTTATTCATACTATTTCATCCTTCCACAATATAGTCTTGACACACATCTTGGGCTGCTACCCAAGCCGGCTGGTTGTTCGTTCTATCGGTTCGGGTGCCAGAGACTCAATCCAGTTCTGTATCAATGGACTTAACCCAGTTGTTCGTTCGAAATGTTCCATTGCCATATTTACATTTACATTTAAGTCATTTAGCAGACGCTCTGGATAAGAGCGACTTACAATAGGCTGGCAACATTCTTGTCCTTTGCTTGCTAGCTAGCCAACTACAGCTAACTTACAGTAACGTCAAACAGTGCAGCCAGAATAACAACAGTAGCTGCATTTTGCATTTTTTTAAGCTGTTTTCTAGTCATATGTATTTGGATACATCCATAGTAATGAGCTAATGAGGCATTATTTTTCTTGGCTTAGAAAATGTGCTCTCTCGTCAGGACGCTGTTCAGAGGAGCTAGCCAACAACACGGCTAACATAATCACTTCAAACTAAAAAAAGACTGCAAACTAGCTGCACTTTGTTTCGTTTGAACTTTTTTCCCCCCAATTTATATTTCTTTGTATATATCCAGAACAATTCTGCCAACTGATTCATGATTTCGACTGACTGAGAAGCACTGCCTGCTTGTCTCGACCGTGTCAAGAACCGGACATTACTATGGGACAGCTGGAGATTGTTTAAATTTTCAAATTCAATGTTGCAAATGTCGGAGAGACAGCAAGGTTTTTACAAATCTCCGTTGTTGAAAACTAAATGTTACTCTGAAATGTGAGATAATGTCTAGGTTTTTATAGTGGAGATCAAGTTTATAAAGTGCCTGGTTGGGCTGATGAAACAGTGGATTGCGCAGTCAGATGGAACAGAGGCATTTACATTTAAGTCATTTAGCAGACGCTCTTATCCAGAGCGACTTACAAATTGGTGCATTCACCTTATGACATCCAGTGGAACAGTCAATTTACAATAGTGCATCTAAATCTTAAAGGGGGGGGGGGGGTGAGAAGGATTACTTTATCCTATCCTAGGTATTCCTTAAAGAGGTGGGGTTTCAGGTGTCTCCGGAAGGTGGTGATTGACTCCGCTGTCCTGGCGTCGTGAGGGAGTTTGTTCCACCATTGGGGGGGCCAAAGCAGCGAACAGTTTTGACTGGGCTGAGCGGGAACTGTACTTCCTCAGTGGTAGGGAGGCGAGCAGGCCAGAGGTGGATGAACGCAGTGCCCTTGTTTGGGTGTAGGGCCTGATCAGAGCCTGGAGGTACTGAGGTGCCGTTCCCCTCACAGCTCCGTAGGCAAGCACCATGGTCTTGTAGCGGATGCGAGCTTCAACTGGAAGCCAGTGGAGAGAACGGAGGAGCGGGGTGACGTGAGAACTTGGGAAGGTTGAACACCAGACGGGCTGCGGCGTTCTGGATGAGTTGTAGGGGTTTAATGGCACAGGCAGGGAGCCCAGCCAACAGCGAGTTGCAGTAATCCAGACGGGAGATGACAAGTGCCTGGATTAGGACCTGCGCCGCTTCCTGTGTGAGGCAGGGTCGTACTCTGCGGATGTTGTAGAGCATGAACCTACAGGAACGGGCCACCGCCTTGATGTTAGTTGCGTAATATATATTTAGCCTGTGGTAACTTGCGGAATAGACACTGGCTGTAATGCGGTTTTAACGAATCAGCATTAGAACCACCTGTTGTATAATTGTCAACGTCCTACCCTGTAACTATAACTCCTCCCTGGCATTTTCATTTGTCACGTCAAACACTGTATTCAAGTGCCCGCTATTATATTCTAACTATGGAATTTGAATGATCATTCTATTTCCATGATTCCAACAGTTCACCCAAGTGTTGTGCTCTAAATCGCAAGTAAAATTGAAATTGCAAAATTTGCTTAAAAATAAGGCCTTTGATTGTTTGCCCATATTGTGCAGTCCTACTTGGCAGTGGAAATTCTCAAATTAGTGCAGGTATGCAGCAATTCCTGAAAGTGCATTAAAATGTTTTAGAAGTTGACCAGTTTAAAACAATCAGAATGGAGACAGCCATTGAAATCACTTAGAATGTATGTGTTGCCACCTTATGGCCACCCTGTCATACCGTCCAATTTTTAAAAAATACCATGATAGGGCCAAAATATCCTATCACCCAGCCCTATGAGCAGCTGAGAAATAAATATAACGCTTATTTCACTCCACACATCAACCATTGTTTGAGGAGCATGCCCGCTCTGCCCGACATGATATTCCTCCTAAACTCTGTATGCCATGGCCTCTCCAACCTTGTTCCTGCAGCCACCCAGTGCTGAATTTGGGAAACCAAGTGGAATCCGTTTGTGCACATCGATAGTGAAATATGTTGTTTGAAAACATGATACTAAACTGCTGACAGCCCGTCTGTACGCTCGAGAATGGAATAAAGGAGAGCATAGGAGATGGAAACGCATGGTGGTGAGGTATTCTGTAGCTAAAGGTAATGCGTTGCCCAATTAATGATGAAAATATAAAACATTCCCTGTTACTAAGCTATTCACAATCAATGAACCAACAGCATTGTCTATGGCTATATTATGTTTTCTCCCAGACTCATTGACTGACATTTTGGAGCGTAGCATAAGGTAACCAGTTCATCCAGTATACATAATACAGTCCACACTCAAAGGCGATTACTAAAGAAAAAGAAAAAAAATTGGAGTATAGGCCAGACCAATTATGTACCAAAGTCATCTTAAAACATTTTTGTTTTTTTGCAATGAGTAATATGCCGTAGGCTATGTATTGTATAATGACAAAATAATAATAATATGCCAATGAGCGTTTTGAATTAATCATCACCTTAGTGCTGTCCATTTCGTTGTTAGGCTTTGAAACAACATCCACAACAACCATGCTTTACACTGTTTCAACCTGCTGTTGAACTTCTTTCTTCAAATTGATCATCACAGTTATGTAAGTATGATAGACCTACTGTTGTGATAAGTGTTTGTGATTTTAGATTGCATTTGCACTGACGTCAGAGTGGTTAGAGGGACAATAGAGCCCTAAGTACCAGGCCATTAGGACCCGTTGGTTGTTACTGAGTTGGGTACTACCAAAGCATGTCCAGAGTGCAAAAATGTATATTACCATGACTCAATGGTCACGTGGAACTTTACTGCGTTCATGACTAACAGTCACCACAACAGCCCTGCACAGTGCTCTACATCACAGCATCCCACCTCACTCCCAACACACAATATTCTCCCCAGGGGAACCAAGCCCCTCACGCCATGCACTGGGGAAGAGCAGCAGAATGTTAAAAGGGAATTCTCAACAACCCTGTTGATTTCATTACTCATTTATACCAGATGTATTATACTGCAGAGCAATCCTTTTAATGTGAATTTATTTCCAGTCTACAGTATATTAAGAACCCCAAAAATATGTCAACAAGCATTTGCCTAGATGTGGCTGACAGCAATCATGAATCATTGGATATCATGTTGTGTGTGATCAGATCTGGCTAGGTTTCTCATTAGTACAATTAGGACCTATAACCTTGTATTGCCACAGCTGTTCAAAGTTCTGGGAAAAGGACATGGGTTGATGAGAGAATCCATAGAAACCAAGCAGTAAATATCCTTATGTTAATATTTTTGGATAGTGTATCATATATGCCTTGACAGCTGGCTATGCTTGAGAGAAGCCAGTGCTGAACTATAGGCCTATACTACACTGCAGTCTACCTCAAACGTATATATTTTTTTATATAAGTGGAAATGTCAATTTTATTTTTGTCATGAACACACCTCCATCAACACTACCCTGAAGAGGTATACCAGGAGTGGTCTTCTGCAACCGCCAAAGAAGAACGTTGGTCCCAAACAAACATTGTGGTCTCTTGTAATTAGTGAAAGCCTAGAATGGACTTGCACAAAAATATGTTGACTGTAAGGGCTGTAATTGCTGCTGGATAGGAAAGCATAGTCTTTCCCACCAGCATTCACTTCATACTTGTCTTAAGAAGAAAGGTTTTGCGCAAGCCACAGTGTACATATAATAAGGAAGGATATTCTACCAAAAATCCAGTCAAGTTCCATGTTTGATTATCTGGTACTCTTTAGGGGCTTAAGGATTTGTAGTTTCTTTTTTTGTGTCAATAGGCATAGTGTGTGTTTTGCGTGTGCATCTTATGTGCTTAACAATAATGGTGCGTGTCCTCTACCCCCCCAGAGGGTGCTGGT
The DNA here is from genome assembly GCF_021184085.1 of Oncorhynchus gorbuscha. Taxonomy (NCBI): domain Eukaryota; kingdom Metazoa; phylum Chordata; class Actinopteri; order Salmoniformes; family Salmonidae; genus Oncorhynchus; species Oncorhynchus gorbuscha. The sequence continues at coordinate 35,118,480 of NC_060187.1, forward strand.
TCAGGCTACAGGCTCAGCCCAGAAGGGAGCGCAGGTGCAGCAGCTGTCAGTCCCCCGGCTGCAACAGGTCCCTCAGCAGGTACACACTGTCTCCTCACCACCCCGCCTTCCTTCTCTCCAACCCCCAGGACACTCAATCAGTCTGGCTTTATCCACATGCACAGCATGGCTCCACCACAGTAGCATCAGACATGTTGATACCAATCACATTCTCCACTGTATTGTAAGTGTTGTTGCTTTTGAATGGTATTAGTTTCTAACTAATATAATGGCTGTTAGAGCTCAATCAGGTGTGCTTCAAGTGCTCAGCAGGGATTTTCTTTTTTCTCATCATGATACATTAATCCCACTGCCACCTACTGATAGCACTGTGGTAATATATATATTTTTTTACATTTGTATTTTATTTAACTAGGCGAGTCCGTTAAGAAAAAAATTCTTATTTACAATGATGGAACATGGTTAACTGCTTTGTTCAGGGGCAGAACGACAGATGTTTACCTTATTAGCTCGGGGATTTGATCTAGCAATCTTTCGGTTAGTGGCCCAATGCTCTAACCACTAGGCTACCTGCCGCCCAAATCAATATTATGATTACGGAAGACATGAGTTACTCTATTTTGATTACGAACAAGCATTGATGTTCTCATTTCAAAGAATGAAAAACAGCCTAGAAGTGATTACTCCCTCTTGATGACAATTAATGCTCAATGGTTGTGTTTCTCTCTCCATAGGTCCAGCAGATCCATCATGTCTACCCCTCCCAGGTTCAATATGTGGGAGAGGGGGGAGAAGCAGTTTACACTAATGGAACCATGTAAGTACTGCGGTGCTTTTCATTTCAGGCAATGGAATGTGTTCCAGCGGGCTTTAAAATACTTCTAAGTAGAATACCATAAAAAGATGCACTATGTAGAAATCGCTCTGCCATTTCCTGGTTGCAAAAACTGAAAATAGGCAAACTATTAGAATTTATGTGACAAAACAAGCAAGTATATTGTAGAGAATCATTGTACCATCTAAACCACTGTAATATATTTTCCATAACCAAAAATATTGCATTTTCAGCTGTTAGAAGCTGGTGTACAAAACTGAAAGTAAGCACAAAAATTCAACCGATCTACCGCTTCTTAGACTTGCTTTCGAAGAGAATGACCGATCTATAACACATATTTCTATGTAAATCTGGTCATGTCACCCCAAAAATGTCTTATTGCTGCTTTTAAAGCTAATTGAACCCCTAATGTAAGATTGTAGATGTGTAGTATTATAATTAAAAACACAAACTAAGTGAATGTAATGTTATGGGATTGCTGTTTCATTCTGTATAGATCTGAAGTCATAGCTTTAACTTATGGCACCTCTCTCTCCAGCCGGACAGCCTACTCTTATAACCCTGAGGCCCAGCTGTATGGCCAGGGCAGTGGAGGAGCCTATTTTGACTCTCAGGGCGGGGGTTCCCAGGTCACGACGGTGGTCTCCTCCTCCAGTGGTGTGCCTCCCCACGGCATGGTGGGCATCACCATGGATGTGGGCGGCAGTCAGATCATCTCAGGTGGCAGCACCTACTTGATCCACGGCGGGGGCATGGAGGGAGGCCGCCACCATGCCTCACACTCCTCCCGCTCCTCCTCCGCTATGGTGAGCACCTTGGATGAGTTACATATACTCTGTGTCCTTGTTGGGACTTGTGAATTTAGTAGGATGAATTAAGTTTCCAGTCCAGTAGGTATCTCTGTGAAATGATTGTGATGTCACTATGTAAGTCCATCAAACCATATGGAATTGAAGAGGCACCAACACCTTTAGAAATGAATGCCCATGTCTGAGAGTCAGTTATTCCAACTCATCCCAAACATGAGGGATGGTTTATGGTTTCCATTACTAAACCGCTTTTTAAGCCTGCATGGATTGAAGTGTTCTCTGAAGTGTGTGTGTATAAATCATTAGATACACCAACAAACAAATTGCCCTGCTGTAGCAGACACATTCCCTGCTGTGCCTGTGACGCACGCTGGTGTGACTATCCTCACCACTGCCTGCCTGGCCTATCTGCTGATCCTCGGGGAAACCTGGGTCTGGGGTGGGCCTCAGCCTTCCCAGTGCCCCATGGCGTTACGGGAGAAGCGGGACAGGGGAAGTATGGTGCAGGCTGGTTTAAGTCATTTGGCTATGCTTTGTTTTAGAGTTTTTCACAGGCACTTGAGCGCCCTGCAAAACAAAGCAACCCCTGGGCCTCATTACCATTTGGCCAACAGCCCTTAGACTTTGGAAGGATGCCTGCTTTTTTTTTCCTTCTCAAGTTTTGTCATTCACTATGCCTGCTAGTTTAACTCCTTTCTTCTCTAGTCCATGATACCGCCGGAAAAACAGTTGATTGAAATGGTTCCTTTGGGATAACAAATGGAAAGAAAAGATGGGATGATATGGAAATGCATTGCTCCTGTTGGAGGTTTTTCTATTAGGACTGTATTTGTGTTCAAAGTGGATTGCAACAGTGACTGTTACATATAACTTCTCAAGTTTTGCATTGTGTGGTGATTTTCATTGGGTGTTAGGTGGAATTTGTCGACTCATTGTCATTGCGCATGGAATGACCTGTGACCCTGTTTGCAGAGACTATTTGCATACATTAGTGTCAGACAAGGAGGGCCTTCAGTCAGCAGCTTAACCCCTTGAGTCCCTCTCATTTGCATGCTTTTTCAGCCAATAATGAATTTGGCTGCAACATTGACTGAGGGTAATGGAAATGCAGAGATCTGGCTGCTGCTAACCTTCTTATTTCCTTTCTGTTTTGTGTTTTCGTTTTCATCCTTTTTTCTACATCCTGTTTCATTTTTTGCATGCTCATTTTTTTCTTTAGCTTGAAATGGCGATTGAAAACCTCCAAAAGTCGGAAGGGATTGCAACTCACAAAAGCAGCCTGCTCAACAGCCATGTAAGTCAAATCAGGAACTTTCTTTGAAAAGGACTAGAAAGGCCTGCCTTTGTCTCCCTGGCTCTACCTTACCACTTCACTGTGATCTCTTCTTTCTGCTGAAGGGAACAGACTACTGCTAGCCTTAGTGTGCTGTGACCCAAAACACTGCGTTGTCTGACCAGATACTTTCCTTGCATCTGCTGCCACTTGTTTCTCAACAAGTTATTGATTGGGGGACTTTCTGCTGGCTGAGCTTGCCTTGTCCTTGTCTTGACAGAAGCAACGCGTGTATTTAACCTGTTGCGTTTTCAGATTCCCCATCCTCCACATGGTGACAGCTACGTGATTGTTATAGCCACATAACGCCATGCCCCCCTTTTCTACTGTCTGGGAAGCACACATTCACATGCGAATCAAGACACACTCAATATTTGTCAACAATTACATGTTATATAATGTGAGCCGGTCACATCTCCATAATTAGTGTGATATGGTAATAAAAGCAGTACTACTTGACTCTACTTTATTGTGCCACCAGAGCTGCCATTCAAACCAACTATTTCATTAGATGTTATTCTCCATTCCGGCTCTTAACCCTCGGTCACCTCTAGAATCTTATCAAGCAGCTCCACCTGACAGTCATATTGTTGTCATCAACTCCACACTGTGTCTGTCACACTGTCTGGCCACCCTGTAAATTGAGATAAATATCCATGTGTTTATTTCAACTGCCAATCATCTTATTTTTGCCTAGTCTCCTCCATCCACACAGATGGGTAAATAATTCTGTCCACCCTGTTGGGGAATAGGAGACCACAGAGTTCTATATTTCTCTAGTGGACAGGTATAATATGAATGAGCAATTATCACGTATACTAATTCACCCCCTCTGACAGTTTTAACACAAAATAAAAAATGTGTCTCGTTTAAACTCACTAAATGGGTGGTTTGTGTGTGCGTGCGTGTACCTGTGTGTGCGTGCGTGTACCTGTGTGTGCGTGCGTGTACCTGTGTGTGCGTGCGTGTACCTGTGTGTGCGTGCGTGTACCTGTGTGTGCGTGCGTGTACCTGTGTGTGCGTGCGTGTACCTGTGTGTGCGTGCGTGTGCCTGTGTGTGCGTGCGTGTGCCTGTGTGTGCGTGCGTGTGCCTGTGTGTGCGTGCGTGTGCCTGTGTGTGCGTGCGTGTGCCTGTGTGTGCGTGCGTGTGCCTGTGTGTGCGTGCGTGTGCCTGTGTGTGCGTGCGTGCGCCTGTGTGTGCCGTGCGCGTGTGCCTGTGTGTGTGCGTGCGTGCGCCTGCCTGTGTGTGCGTGCGTGCGCCTGTGTGTGCGTGCGTGTGCCGTGCGTGCGTGCGCCTGTGGGTGCGTGCGTGCGCCTGTGGGTGCGTGCCTGTGGGTGCGTGCGCGCCTGTGGGTGCTGTGGGTGCGTGCGTGCGCCTGTGGGTGCGTGCGTGCGCCTGTGGGTGCGTGCGTGCGCCTGTGGGTGCGTGCGTGCGCCTGTGTGGGGTGCGTGCGTGCGCCTGTGGGTGCGTGCGTGCGTGCGCCGCCTGTGGGTGCGTGTGGGTGCGCCTGTGGGTGCGTGCGCCTGCGTGCGCGCGCGGGTGTGCGTGCGCCTGTGGGTGCGTGCGTGCGCCTGTGGGTGCGCGCGCCTGTGGGTGCGTGCGTGCGCCCTGTGGGTGCGTGCGTGCGCCTGTGGGTGCGTGCGTGCGCCTGTGGTGCGTGCGCGCGCCTGTGGGTGCGTGTGCGCCTGTGGGTGCGTGCGTGCGCGTGCGCCTGCGGGTGCGTGCGCGTGCGTGCGTGTGCGTGCGCCTGCGGGTGCGTGCGCCTGCGGGTGCGCCGTGGGTGCTGCGGGTGCGTGTGCGTGCGTGCGCCTGCGGGTGCGTGCGTGCGTGCGCGCGTGTGCGTGGTGCGCCGGGTGCGCGGGTGCGTGCGCCCGCCTGCGGGTGCGTGCGGTGCGGCGTGCGTGCGTGCGCCCGCGGGTGCGTGCGCCTGGTGGGTGCGTGCGTGCGCCTGCGTGCGCTATTGTGACAGATGTGAAACGGCTAGCTTAGTTAGCGGTGGTGCGCGCTAAATAGCGTTTCAATCGGTGACTGCACTTGCAATCGGTGACTGACCTTGAAGTAGTAGTTCCCCTTGCTCTGCAAGGGCCGCGGCTTTTGTGGAGCGATGGGTAACGATGCTTCGTGGGTGTCAGTTGTTGTGCAGAGGGTCCCTGGTTCGCGCCCGGGTATGGGCGAGGGGACGGTCTAAAGTTATACTGTTACACTATCGTGTACCTGCTATACCTCAAATATACCAATTCACTCCCTTTGACAGTTTTAACACAATCTAAATTCTCTCCTTTAAACTCACTAAACAGGTGGTTTGTGTGTGTGATCGTGTACCTGCTATACCTCAAATGTGCGTGTGTGCGTGCGTGTGTACCTGTGCGTGCGTGTACCTCAAATATACCAATTCACTCCCTTTGACAGTTTTAACACAATCTAAATTCGCTCTCCTTTAAACTCACTAAACAGGTGGTTGGTGTGTGCCTGTGTGTGCATGCACCTGTGTGCGTGTACCTGGGGGAGGGAGGAGTGGTAAATCTCAGTAACCGGGTTCTAGCCTTTCAACCTTAGGATGGAGTTGTACAGTAAGGATCAGAGTGCAGCAGACAGGGTCCAGTAGGTGTGACTTACTGACTGTTTCTGTACTGTGTGTGTTTTGTGTTTTAGCTGCAGTGGCTGCTGGATAACTATGAGACAGCAGAGGGGGTGAGCCTGCCCCGGAGCTCCCTCTACAACCACTACCTGCGCCACTGTCAGGAGCAGAAACTGGACCCGGTCAACGCTGCCTCCTTTGGGAAACTCATCCGCTCAGTCTTCATGGGCCTCAGGACCCGCCGCCTCGGCACAAGGTAAGACCATGATGATAAGGGTGAGGAAGAGCAGGGTAGTGTTAATAATAATAAAATAATTTTAAAAAATATTTAAAATAAATACATTAAAAAATATATTTGTAATAATGACAATTACAACAATACTGAATTAACACTTATGTTAACTTAATACAATACATAAATAAAATCAATTTACCCTCAAATGAAAAATGCAACGTTCAATTTGGTTTAAATAATGCAAAAACAAAGTGTTGGAGAAGAAAGTAAAAGTGCAATATGTGCCATTTTAAAGCTAATGTTTAAAATTCCTTGCTCAGAACATATGAAAGCAAGGAAAAAATTCCTTGGTGGGTCCTTTTAACATGAGTCTTCAATATTCCCATGTAAGAAGTTTTAGGTTGTAGTTATTATAGGACTATTTCTCTCTACGATTTGGAATTCATATACCTTTGACTATTGGATGTTCTTATAGGCACTTCAGTATTGCCAGTGTAACAGTCTAGCTTCCGTCCCTCTCCTCGCCCCTACTTGGGCTCGAACCAGGAACACATCGTCAACAGCCACACTCGAAGCAGCGTTACCCATGCAGAGCAAGGGGACAACTACTCCAAGTCTCATAGCGAGTTACGTTTGAAACGCTATTAGCGCGCACCCCGCTAACTAGCTAGCCATTTCACATCGGTTACACCAGCCTAATCTCGGGAGTTGATAGGCTTAAAGTCATAAACAGCGCAAGGCTTGAAGGGCTGCTGTCAAACGCACGAAATTGCTGGTTGAATGAATGCTTATGAGCCTGCTGGTGCCTACCATCGCTCAGTCAAACTGCTCTATCAAATCATAGACTTAGTTATAACATAATAACACACAGAAATATGAGCCTTACGTCATTAATATGGTCGAATCTGGAAACTATCATCTCGAAAACAAGATGTTTATTCTTTCAGTGAAATATGGAACCATTCTGTATTTTATCTAACGGGTGGCATCCATAAGCCTAAATATTCCTGTTACATTGCAAAACCTTCAATGTTATGTCATAATTACGTAAAATTCTGGCAAATTAGGTGTCAACAAACCAGGCACCCCAAACTGTTGCATATACACCGACTCTCCGTGCAATGAGAAGTGACACAATAGATAAACTAGTAATATCATCAACCATGTGTCGTTAACTAGTGATTATGATTGATTGTTTTTTATAAGAGAAGTTTCATGCTAGCTAGCAACTTACCTTGGCTTACTGCATTCGCGTAACAGGCAGGCTCCTTGTGGAGTGCAATGTAATCAGGTGTTTAGAGCGTTGGACTAGTTAACCGCAAGGTGGCAAGATTGAATCCCCGAGCTGACAAGGTAAAAATCTGTCGTTCTGCCCCTGAACAAGGCAGTTAACCCACCACTCCTAGGTTGTCATTGAAAATAAGAATGGGTTCTTAACTGACTTACCTAGTTAAATAAAGGTGTCAAAAAATTTTTTGGCCCTAATTAAATGGCCATTACAATTAATCGGTCGACCTCTAGTGTTAATGATTGATTGATGTGGTAATGGTGAGTATTTATTCTGATAAGACTTACAAAGCTGAATACAATATTTGTTTATTAACCCCTAAAGTTCCTGTTTGTTCCAGAGGCAACTCCAAATACCACTACTATGGTATTAGACTGAAGCCAGACTCTCCACTCAACAGACTTCAAGAGGACTCTCAGTACATGGCCATGAGACAGCAGCCTGTGCACCAGAAACAAAGGTGAGCCCTACCTCTCACATCCTCTACTCTAGTTCTCTTTAATCTATACTGTCAGCTCAAGTTCATTTGTGTTTTTTAAAGAATTGACCTCATGTCCTCTGCCCAAAAACCCTTTTAGTGGGACTCTCTGCAGCAGAGTGAAATGGTGCGCTCACCCTAATTTCAGATACATGGTTTATTTAACCTCACACCTGCCTTTATTCTCCACCTTTTCCTCTCCACTGCTCTTTTGTGCTTCCTCTCCCAGTCATCCATTAGTTCTTCCCAGCCCCACCCAACATAGCTGTGCTGCCTTCTCCCCTCTATGCAGGTTCAAGCCCCTCCAGAAGGTGGATGGCATGGGGGACAGCTTGTCAGGAGGCTCCCAGCATTCGGCCAGCACCCCAGAGCAGTCTGTGGCAGCCCAGAGCCAACACCACCAGCAGTATATTGGTAAGGATCGCCGCTAGCCACACTGTAACGCTCAGGCAGCGCATCATGTCTCCTGTACCAAAACAGAGCTCACATTAATGCCATAGTTTGTGAATAAAGGATATAACTGTGATGACGACAGGCTTTTAGATAGCTTGCATGGTAGCCTAGGGCAAGACTGGCACAGTTTGATCACTGGATGCAATAATAATGTACATTTAAAAATGATGATCTCGCTTCACAGGATTATTAGACACCACTTTGGGATTTAACTGTGTCACTGTGTCTGCAGATGTGTCCCATGTCCTACCTCCGTTCCCCATCCCTGACCTGGGCACCCAGCCCCTCCCTGAACGCATCAACATGAACGACGTGAAGAAGTTGCAGAACCTGTACAGGGACCACTGTGAGGTACGTACACCACATTGCAAACTCTGAACTGCTCTGGTGTGGTCTAGTCTAGGGCAACCGGCGCTGCCAGAGAGTGAGGCTGCAGCCCTCAACAGGTGTCCTGTCCAATGTTCTTTCTAAGCTGTGCAGCTCCTGGAGCAGTCCAGCGCAGACAAATGGCCAGCCCATGCAGACGCACAATAGATCGGTCTTCACTAAAATGTACACTAGCTTTCCCGATTTGCTGTGGAAATTGGGATTGAATCAACACAAGTTTGGTTTGTTGCATTGAAATAGATTTAACTTTATGACTGAGTTGGTGATTTTGTTGTAGGCGGAGGAGCAGCTTTGTTCTCGCTTACTGGTACATGTTTTTTTTCTATCATCCCTGGTCGGAGAGTAGCCTATAATGCACATTTGAGATCACAGAGCAGCGTGTAGCCGCGTGTGCACATTTGTTGATATTCTTTGAGTTACTAGCTCGGTTATAGCAAATTTTGGTCAGGAATGGGGGAGTTTTTGCTTCCTACAAGAGCACATAACTTGAACATACAGTGCCTTCAGAAAGTATTCACACCCCTTGACTTTTTCCACATTTTGTTGTTTCAACCTCAATTGAATCCATTTTAAATTCAGGTATTGTGCCACTGGCCTATGCACAATACCCCATAATGCCAAAGTGGAATTATGTTTTTACAAATGTCTTTAAAAATGAAAACCTGAAATGTCTTTGGTCAATAAGTATTCAACCCCTTTGTTATGGCAAGGCTAAATAAGTTCAGGTGTAAAAATGTGTTAAACAAGTCACATGGACTCAATCTGTGTGAAATAATAGTGTTTAACATGACTAGCTGATCTCTGTACCTCACATACATACAATTATCTATAAGGTCCCTCAGTCGAGCAGTGAATTTCAAACAGATTCATCCACAAAGACCAGGGAGGTTTTCCAATGCCTCACAAAGAAGGGTAACTATTGGCGAAATCCAAGATGGAGTAGCAGTCAGACGTCTGTCTTTGTCCTGTCGTGTCCCTTGTGTATATCTATATCTTTTTCTTCGCATATCTTTTTCAAATATTTTCCTAAACCTCAACTTCTAAATACTCTCCTGCAACCCGCCTCACCCAATGTGGCGTGGATCTGTTTTTTTCCTGAAGTATTTCTATTTACTTCGGATCTGGAATCCCTCAACTGAAGCTAGCCAGCTAACTACCTACCAGCTATCAGTTAGCAAACCACTGCTAGCGGTCATCAGCTAACCTTTAGCTCAGAAAGCTTTCGCCAGTTCGTACAACGTGACTCAAACCAGAGCATAACGGACCTATTTTTTTTTTCTCTCTCTCCATATCCCTGGATTCCTACTGCAAACTCTGAACATTTTCATCTGGATCTTCGCAACTAGCTAACTGCAATCCCGGGTGACTACTCATGGCTAGCATTTCCATCCTGGAGCAAGCACCAATTAGCCTGAAGCTAGGGATTCTGGGCTACCACCGAAACCCACTCTTGGGCTACAATATCCGGACCCCTTCTACTGCCGGTACGGGGCACGGAACCCCGCCGATCCTCTACGACTGGAATATTGACATAATCTGCCTGAGGATTCCAACAGGCCCCACAGGCGTGATGTCTGCTGAAGGCCCATTCTGCTAACCGCGGCCTGCTAAGCTATCTAGAGCTACTTGGAACCCTACAAATCCACGACCGGTCTATCGACGCCACCGCACAGAGGCAAAAACAGACTTGCCTCCATCGCGATGTCCCCCAAAGGCCCTTCTGCTAGCTTGCTTGCCCCGGTCTACTAACTGCTAGCTTGCTTGCACCGGACTGCTAGCTTGTTAGCACCGGCCTGCTAGCTTGTTAGCACCGGCCTACTAACTGTCTGAATCGCCGTGTTCCCAGTCAGCCCAACCACTCACTGGACCCATATGTTCACTTCCCTCGACACCATATGTGAATTGATTGCCCCCCCATCCATCTTCTGATCTCGTCCTACTAGGTGACCTGAACTGGGAAATGCTTAACATCCTACAATCTAAGCTTGATGCCCTCAATCTCACACAAATGATCAATGAACCTACTAGGTACAACTCCAAAATCTGTAAACACTGAGGGTGCCAGATATCATCCTAACGAACCCGCCCTCCAAATACACCTCTGCTGTTTTCAATCAAGATCTCAGCGATCAATGCCTCATTGCCTGCATCTGTAATGGGTCTGCGACCAAACGACCACCCCTCAACACTGTCAAACGCTCCATAAAACACTTCTGCAAGCAAGTCTTTTTAATCGACCTGGCCGGGGTATCGTGGAATGACATTGACCTCATCCAGTCAGATGATGCCTGGTTATTCTTTAAAAGTGCCTTCCTCGCCATCTTAAATAAGCATGCCCTGTTAAAAAAAAATGCAGAACTAGGAATAGATTTAGTCCTTGGTTCACTCCAGACCTGTCTGCCCTTGACCAGCACAAACATCCTGTGGCCTTCTGCATTAGCATCGAATAGGCCCCGTGATATGCAACTTTTCAGGGAAGTTGGGAACAAATATACACAGGCAGTTAGCTTTCCTAGGGCTAGCTTTTTCAAACAGAAATGTGCATCCTGTAGTACAAACTCAAAGTTCTGGTCCATGGAGAAAAAGAGCACCTCCTCCCAGCTTGCCCACTGCTCTGAGGCTAGGAAACACTGTCATCACCGATTTTTATTTATTTATTTATTTTTATTTTTTATTTTTTAATCCACTATAATTGAATTTCAATAAGCATTTCTCTATGGCTAGCCATGCTTTCCAACTGGTTACCCCTACCCCGGTCAACTGCCCGACACCCTCCACAGCAAACTGCCAAAGCCCCCCACCATTTCTCATTCACCCAAATCCAGATAGCTGATGTTCTGAAAGAGCTGCAAAATCTGGATGCCTACAAATCAGCCGGGCTAGACAATCTGGACCCTCTCTTTCTAAAATTATCTGCCAAAATTGTTGCAACCCCTATTACTGGCCTGTTCAACCTCTTTCATATCGTCTGAGATTCCCAAATATTGGAAAGCTGCCACGGTCATCCCCCTCTTCAAAGGGGGTGACACTCTAGACCCAAACTGCTACAGACCTATATCTTTCCTACCCTGCCTTTCTATGGTCTTCGAAAGCCAAGTTATCAAACAGATTACCGACCATTTCGAATCCCACCGTACCTTCTCCGCTATGCAATCTGGTTTCAGAGCTGGTCATGGGTGCAACTCAGCCACGCTCAAGGTCTTAAATGACATCATAACCGACATCAATAAGAGACATTACTGTGCACCTGTATTCATCGACCTTGCCAAGGCTTTCGACTCAATCAATCACCACATTCTTATTGGAAGACTCGACAGCCTTGGTTTCGCAAATTATTGCCTCGCCTGGTTTACCAACTACTTCTCTGATAGAGTTCAGCGTGTCAAATCGGAGGGCCTGTTGTCCGGACCTCTGGCAGCCTCTGGGGGTGCCACAGGGTTCAATTCTCGGGCCGACTCTTCTCTGTATACATCAATGATGTCGCTCTTGCTGCTGGTGATTCTCTGATCCACCTCTACGCATACGACACCATTCTGTGTACTTTGGCCCCTCTTTGGACACTGTTAACTAACCTCCAGACGAGCTTCAATGCCATACAACTCTCCTTCCATTGACTCCAACTGCTCTTAAACGCTAGTGAAACTAAATGCATGCTCCTCAACCGATCGCTCCCCACCCGACTAGCATCACTACAAGCTGTATTTCTTAACAAATCTGAGGATTTAGAAGGGATCTTTTATTTTTGGTAATGATATTTTAAAGATGTATAAATATCAGTCAATTTGCAGATGATACTAGCCTTTTTCTAAAGGATAGGGTGGCTATTCCCAATTAATTGCTGTGACTCCGTCAACATTGCCTCCATACCTGTTAAAAATTTAGGAATTGTTATCACTAAAAATGTTTCCGATAGATACTCTTTAAACATTGATAATATGATTAATTTCAGTTTCATTAAGTCAAATGTATTTATAAAGGCTGATAAAAAGTGTGACGTCACAAAGTGCTGTATGGAAACCCAGCCTAAAACCCCAAACAGCAAGCAATGCAGATGTAGAAGCACGGTGGCTAGGAAAAACTCCCTAGAAAGGCAGGAACCTAGAAAGAAACCTAGAGGAACCAGGCTCTTTGGCCAGTCCTCTTCTGGATGTGATGAGTGGAGATTATAACAGAACATGGCCAAGATGTTCAAACGTTCATAGATGACCAGCAGGGTATGATGATGATGATGATGATGATGATGATCATCAGTGGTTGTAGAGGGTGCAACAGGTCAGCGCCTCAAGAGTAAATGTCAGTTGGCTTTTCTAGCCGAACCTTCAGAGTTAGACAGCAGGTGCAGTAGAGAGCGAGTCGAAAACAACAGGTCCGGCACAAGGTAGAACATCCAGTGAACAGGTCTGGATTCCATAGCCACAGACAGAATAGTTTAAACTGGAGCAGCAGCACGACCAGGTGGACTGGGGACAGCAAGGAGTCATCAGTCCAGGTAGTCCTGAGGCATAGCCCTAGGGCTCTGGTCCTCCGGGAGAAGAGCGAAATAAAGAGAATTAGAGGGAGCATACATACATTCACACAGGACACCAAGACTCATGGTTTATCTAGAATAATTTACCCAAGTCGGTAATTCTGTTATTTAGATTTGTTTGGAGGAATAAAACTCATTATATTCGTAAATCACAATTAGTGAAAGACTATGATCGTGGAGGCTATTGATTTTGAGTCGTTGGTGGATGCTTTTAGAATTAATTGGTTGATATTGTCTGTCCAATCCTACCTCTGTGGTATCATTTTTAATAAACTTGGTGGACTTGAATTCCTAATGAAATGTGATTTTGACCCTCACCAGCAAATGTTATTTTTCTGGAAAATGATATTCAAGTACAATTCTTTCCCCCCACAAAACATTGATTTGGAATAAGAGTTATTAAAATGAATAGGAAATCCATTTTCAAGGTCTTCGGTTTGACAAGGGTATTCGTTTTGTATATGATTTGGTAGACAACGTTGGAGTTTCGCCTGGTGTTCTATTAAAAAGAAAATCATTGTATTCACAGGAATGTCCAATCTTGTTATTATTGTTGCAATAAAACATTTAAAATGAATTAACCTAAAACATAAGACCAAATATATACGGGAGTTGCTTACCAAGACGTAATTGAATGTTCCTGAGTGACCTAGTTACAGAACTTGACAAATAATTGCATGTGTGGTACAAGGTGGTTGTTTTTACTTCATTTGTAAAAAGTAAAATCTAAAACCATTTCCACTTTGACATTATGGGTTATTTGTGTGTGTGTGTTACTGTTGTCCAGTGACACTACATCAATTTTAAATTCAGGCTGTAACACCGCAAATTGTGGAAAAATTCAAGGGGTATGAATACTTTCTGAATCCATGTGGAAATGTTATGCATTTGCTCTCTTGGTTTTGTTGATAGGCTATTTGAGCATAATATAGCCCTATTAGCCACTTTCTGAAACTATAAGTTAGTGTGTACAGCCTCTGTGTTCACAGTTAATGCGCACCGGAAGTTACACAAAATGCTCGCAAAAAAATGCGTTTCTGCTCACAAGACCTGTAATTGGCTCATTACTGGAAAAAATTAGAACGAACATTGGTCCTGTCCTAGTTGATGTATGAGGGAAGTTACATTTCAGAACTGGTGCTATAACCTCCTTAGTTACTGTTGAATGTGGCTGGTGAGAATACCACCTCCCTGGATGGGATATAGTGATGAGTGAGTGAAATGTTTCATGTAAATATTTTGGACTTTTCGAGCTACAGAGAGAAGGAGATGTACAGAAAGGGAGAGGGCCCTGAAGAGCTTAATTAAAGCGCTGAAGCCGTGGGTTTCTGATATTATCCGTGGCCTCCCTCTGTCCGGCCACACCACGTTCCTTTTGTTCCAGCCTCCTTTCATCTCAGCGAAGCCTTTAAGACATGCCAATTAACCTTTCAGCTCGCTGGGTGGACATCTTGGTGTCTTTGTGCTCGCCTCCCCCTGGGCCTTTGTTGCCTTGTCTGTGGATGGGCACATGGGCTCCTGCCTTTATCTGCCCGGTGCATTTCTGTCACTCTCACAGCGCTGTGTGTGTGTGTGTTTTTAATGTTTATGCGCTTTTCCTCTTTGTGAGCGAACAACGATCTGTTAACTTTATACTAGGTGGATTATTAATGGTAGTTGAAATTTATAAAGGTAACAAGTGTACAAAGGACAAATCAAGGTGTAGTTTCAGGAAGAACGTATTCCTCACCCTGCATTCAGTGGAAACACGGCTGTAGATATTTTTGAACATTTGTTCCAACAAGCAATGCATGAATTACCTCCACATCCATCTTCATTGGCTTTGGCTTCCGTACTTGCATTTATTAATGTCAAAGTTGATTTTTGATAAGAGACAAATATCCTGCTATCAGCCATGCCAATGAAGCCTGCTGTTGAGTCTGAGTTGAATGATACAATTAGTAATAAAAGCTTCAGCCTGGAACCACATTATGAAGTAAATATCATTCCCAGCCTGCTCCTCTCTCTCGCTTTCTCTCTTTCCTGTCTCTGTCTTTCTCCAGCACGCTGTTTTTCCTGTGTGGTAAAACTGGGGAGGTGAAACACTTGTTTGTAGGGGCAGGGGAATTCTCCTTTTTGTTTTGGAGTTCAGTGTTTAAGCTGTTGCTGGGGCAACAGTAAACACGGTTGCCATGGTGATTCTTGGAAGCAAAAACATATCATGTGATTGAAGGAAAGCCTATACTGTGCTGGGCTGTAACTGGAGACCGGGAGCATGTCCTGCCAAAGGAGAATCTCTGGGCATGGTGTGAATCATAGTGAAGAGACACTGTACCACAGAGCACTGATAGACAAAACATACAGGACGTTCACTGCTGTCTATATTATGTGCTACTAAAACCTACCGTAGGCTTTCTGTGGCCTTTGTTTTTGGTCTCTTTGTGTAACGTTATATAAAATACTTTTTTAGCCCATGAAGTTACTGTAAATTTGTATAGTGAGTTAGTAAATCTTAAGTATAATAAATCTGTCACTGGAGTGTTGATTAGTGCGTAGCACATGCACTAAGTTAGAGTTCAAACAGGAATGAGGAAGTCACGTGTGGGTGGGGAGTTGAGCCTGCCAATGTCACAGGGAGCTCTTATAGTACACACACTAATCATTAGGGCCAGGTGGATACTTCAATCGCCATATTTCTATGGCAAAAATGAAAACCAGAAGCAGAACTCTTTGGTTCTTTAAAAACCTGCTGTATGCAAAATATTGTTTGTTTAAAAAAATGTGACTCTGGATGACAACATAATTGTTGTTTCCAACGTTAGGGCTGTTTTCCTAAAGAAGTTAAATCCGCCTCATGTTTTGTTTCCTTGCCATGATACTGCGATACTGGTATCGTCCTTGCCCTCTAATCGATGTTATTAAAAAACCAACATTAAATTCATATTAGAGTTTAATTCGTAGTCACTTTCAAATCTGGTTCTCGTTGTGGATGGGATCAATGGGTTGTAAGGAAGGCAGCGTTAAGCTTGGCCTCTGACTCAAACTGAGGGTTCAGTTGGGAGGCTGCTGCAGAGAAACTTTGTTGTGTGTCTCGTTGCCATGGCTCCGCTTGGTGTGTTTTGTCATTCCCCATCCTCCTCTCCTCCCCTAGGCTACTCTGGACGTGGTGATGAACCTCCAGTTCCACTACATTGAGAAGCTGTGGCAGACCTTCTGGTTTTCAACAGCGCCATCTAGTGACGGAACCACCACCATCCCCAACAGGTCAGACCACTAAAGTACTCTATTTGAATTAGGGAAAACATGCAGGCATTATATGCATGTTTTGTGTGATGTAAAACTCTGCTCTTAGTGATTGTATGCTATGTGTCTGTAGTGATGAGGATATGGAGGGGGTGATCCCCAGGCAGAAGCTGATTGCTCTGTGCAAGTATGAGCCTGTCAAGCTGTGGATGAGGAGCTGTGACCACATCTTGTACCAGGCCTTGGTGGAGATCCTCATCCCTGACGTGCTGCGCCCTGTCCCCAGTACGTTCACCTGAATACCTTCAACACTATTACTACACTCCATCATTACTACTCCAAATCAAACACATACTCCTCCCCAGTCATTTATATTTATCCAGGTTCTGTTTTGTATTGCAGGCACTCTCACTCAGGCCATCCGCAACTTTGCCAAGAGTCTGGAGGGCTGGCTGACCACAGCTATGAGCGACTTTCCCAATGAGATTGTCCGCACCAAGGTACAGAAAATGCTCCAACATCCTGATAATGTCCCTGGATACTCCCAGATACAGTATTAACAGTACACTGAGAGACATTCCCTGGTGAAGTCAGTCACCTCTCCCCTGTGCATTTTCTAGGCAGCGGTGGTGAGTGCATTTGCTCAGACCCTGCGTCGGTACACCTCTCTGAACCACCTGGCCCAGGCGGCCCGCGCCGTGCTGCAGAACACCTCTCAGATTAACCAGATGCTCAGCGACCTCAATCGTGTCGACTTCGCCAACGTACAGGTACACTTCTACCTATCAACGCCTGTTGATAGTTCTGACTTCTGACTGTATGTCTATTCGTATGTGTTTGCACATATTATTTGTATGACGTGTTTTGTGTGTGTTGATAAACAGGAGCAGGCGTCGTGGGTGTGTCAGTGTGACGAGAGCGTGGTCCAGCGGCTGGAGCAGGAC
Organism: Oncorhynchus gorbuscha; assembly: GCF_021184085.1. NCBI lineage: Eukaryota > Metazoa > Chordata > Actinopteri > Salmoniformes > Salmonidae > Oncorhynchus > Oncorhynchus gorbuscha. The sequence goes on from NC_060187.1 coordinate 35,135,571, forward strand.
TTCAAGGTGACCCTGCAGCAGCAGAGCTCTCTGGACCAGTGGGCCGCCTGGCTCGACAACGTGGTCAACCAGGTCCTTAAGCCCCACGAAGGTAGCCCCAGCTTTCCCAGGGCCGCACGACAGTTCCTGCTCAAGTGGTCCTTCTACAGGTACGGACCCAATCTATAAACGGTGCATTCTGAAAATATTCAGATCCCTTGACTTTTTTTACAGCCTTATTCTAAAATGGGTTAAATCATTTTTTCCCCCTCATCAATCTACACACAATACCCCATAATGACAAAGCGTAAACAGGTTCTTAGAAATGTTGGCACATTCATTAAAAATAAAAACAGAAATGCATAAGTATTCAGACCCTTTGCTAGGAGACTTGAAATTGAGCTCATGTGCATCCTGTTTCCATTGATCATCCTTCAGATGTTTCGACAACTTGATTGGTCCACCTGTGGTAAATTTAAATTGGTTGACGTGATTTGGAAAGGCACACACCTGTCTATATCATGTCCCACAGTTGACAGTGCATGTCAGAGCAAAAACCAAGCCATGCGGTCGAAGGAATTGTCCTTAGAGCTCCGAGACAGGATTGTGTCGCGGCACAGATCTGGGGATGGGTTACCAAAAAATGTCTAGCATTGAAGGTCCCCAAGAACAGTAGAAATCGGGGGAGAAGTGCCTTGGTCAGGGAGGTGACCAAGAACCCGATGGTCACTCTGACAGAGCTCTAGAATTCATCTATACATGGGAGAACTTTTCAGAAGGTCAACCATCTCTACAGCACTCCACCAATCAGGCCTTTACATTAGTGGCCCTACGGAAGCCACATGAAAGCCCGCTTGGAGTTTGCCAAAAGGCACCTAAAGACTCTCAGACCATGAGAAACAAGATTCTTTGGTCTGATTAAACTCTTTGGCCTGAATGCAAAGCATCACGTCCGGAGGAAACCTGGCACGATCCCTACCATGACACATGGTGGTGTCAGCATCATGCTGTTGTCGTAACTTGACTAACATTAATCTGAAGACTGTTATTTATTGAAATAACGATGTTCAATTGTTACCCGATTTTTGTTTTAATTATTCATGTAACAATGAACTCATTAGGATCTGGGGCACCACGAGAGCGGTTCTTTAGAGTTACCATCTCCCGAATTAAACTCTAAAAGGTCTTTACCTATCACGCCTATGTAAACTTATTAATCATACCCTCATATCAGATCACCATTCTAAACAGTTGTAAAAATCCTTGCATCTGCAAAAACCAGAGCCTTACTTATATTCAGTACTACACAAATTGGTTTAATTATTTATTTACAAGCTAATTAAATGTGAACATAGGATAAACACCCACTCTGTACTGGTTATTGACTGGAGATGTAATACGCTGAAGACAGGTCCCTAGTGGAATGACCACATGAATGCTTGTTAAAGAAGAGCTGGAGAGCGAGAGGGATGGATACACTTAACATTGCCACATTCAGAAAATACTCTCACGTACAATAACCATATATTTTGCACACGAACCACCGCCCGCTTTGAGCATGAAATCATGAATGTATTTACGTGAAATGACTGGGATCTCTCTGTGAACGGGCCAGTCTTAGAAAGGGGGTTGGGTCTTTTTGCACGCTTGTAAGGCTCTGATTGTCCAAAATGGTTTCAACAACTCTTCTACTGTTGTCCTTTTTTGTAGTTGCCCAGTATCCTGTTACTTGTCATGTAGTCCTGAACACAACTACAGAGTTGATTTTCCTTCCATTCGCTCTTGAAGATGTTTCTTTAAAGATAGGCTAGCCAGCTGTATCGATGGTTTCCCAGTGGGGTGATGAGTAGAGTAATACCATGCTCTGAGCAGAGCAACAGGATGGTCCTACTTCAATTCACTTTCAAAGATACCTTACTTAGGACAGCTAATCAGCCGTACCAGTGATTGTCCGGGGGGGATTAAAAAAAAAAAGTCAGTCTCCAACTCTGGTTGAGGTTGAAGCTTCAAACCATTTTAAACATGTAGCTGCGGCTTCACGCCTTTTCTGATTCAATGTGGGTTTTTTTCTAAACCCATTTATACCTTTTGCTCGAAAGGGGCAGTTCCCTGATTTCACTTTGGGGCGGTGATTACTCACTATGCAAAGTTATGGAAATAATTATCTTAACTTCTCAAATCACATTCCCCTCAACAAAAACACACATTACATGCACAACCCATAGTATGGTAACTTCAACTAGAGTGGGGAGAACAAGTATTTGATACACTGCTGATTTTGCAGGTATTCCTACTTACAAAGCATGTAGAGGTCTGTAATAGTTATCATAGGTACACTTAAACTGTGAGAGACGGAATCTAAAACAAAAATCCAGAAAATCACATTGTATGATTTTTAAGTAATTAATTTGTATTTTATTGCATGACATGAGTATTTGATACATCAGAAAAGCAGAACTTAATATTTGGTACAGAAACTTTTGTTTGCAATTACAGAGATCATATGTTTCCTGTAGTTCTTGACAAGGTTTGCACACACTGCAGCATGGATTTTGGCCCACTCCTCCATACAGACCTTCTCTAGATCCTTCAGGTTTTGGGGCTGTCGCTGGGCAATACGAACTTTCAGCTCCCTCCAAAGATTTTCTATTGGGTTCAGGTCTGGAGACTGGCTAGGCCACTCCATGACCTTGAGATGCTTCTTACGGAGCCACTCCTTAGTTGCCCTGGCTGTGTGTTTTGGGTCGTTGTTATGCTGGACCCAACCACAACCCATCTTCAATGCTCTTACTGAGGGAAGGAGGTTGAGATCTCGCGATACATAGCCCCATCCATCCTCCCCTCAATACGGTGCAGTCGTCCTGTCCCCTTTGCATCCCCAAAGAATGATGTTTCCACCTCCATGCTTCACTCTTGGGATTGTACTCATCCTTCCTCCAAACACGGCGAGTGGAGTTTAGTCCAAAAATTATATTTTTCTCATCAGACCACATGACCTTCTTCCATTCCTCCTCTGGATCATCAAGATGGTCATTGGCAAACTTCAGACGGGCCTGGACATGCGCTGGCTTGAGCAGGGGGACCTTGCATGCGCTGCAGGATTTTAATCCATGACGGCGTAGTGTTGCAAATGGTTTTCTTTGAGACTGTGGTCCCAGCTCTCTTCAGGTCATTTACCAGGTCCTGCCGTGTAGTTCTGGGCTGATCCCTCACCTTCCTCGTGATCATTGATGCCCCACACCGAGGGTGATTGACCTCCATCTTGAGCTTCTTCCATTTTCTAATAATTGCGCCAACAGTTGTTGCCTTCTCACCAATCTGCTTGCCTATTATCCTGTAGCCCATCCCATCCTTGTGCAGGTCTACAGTTTTATCCCTGATGTCCTTACATAGCTCTCTGGTCTTGGCCATTGTGGAGAGGTTGGAGTCTTTGAGTGTGTGAACAGGTGTCTTTTTATACAGGTAACGAGTTCAAACAGGTGCAGTTAATACAGGTAATGAGTGGAGATCAGGAGGGCTTCTTAAAGAAAAACTAAAAGGTCTGTGAGAGCTGGAATTCTTACTGGTTGGTAGGTGATCAAATACTTATGTCATGCAATAAAATGCAAATCAATTACTTAAATCATACAATGTGATTTTCTGGATTTTTGTTTTAGATTCTCTCTCACAGTTGGAGTGTACATATGATAAAAATTAGACCTCTACATGCTGTAAGTATGAAACACTGCGGATTTTGCAGGTTATCGAATACTTGTTCTCCCCACTGTATAATAGTATGTGTACTTTCCAAGTTACAGTATTTCCTTTATAACATTTTTAATGACATCACAAAATGATATTAGTGTTCTATAGATTGCCTCTTACCATTCCCCACGTTCCTATTTCGAAATATTGTTCCAGTTTTCGTTTTTGAACATGTTACCTTTTTCCCGCTGAGACGGTTATGTTGAGACAAAGAACATTTAGTCCAAAACGGATTTAAAAACAAAACTGATGTGATCATTAAGGCCTGCAGTGTGAATAAGGCTTTAGCTGGCTACTCCAGAACAGTCCAGTCTTCTTGAACCATTCCATGGTGTGTTTAGGGTTGTTGTACTGTTGGAAGACTCACAACCTTCAACAGAGACAGTTTTTGGACACTGGGTTGAACATTGCACTTCAAAACACCTTGATAATTGGCTGATTTCATGATGTCTTGCACACGTTCAAGGCCCCCAGTACCAGAGGCAGCAAAGCAACCCCACAGTATTGAGCCTCCCCATGTTTGATTGTAGGGAGGGTGTTATTCTCTTTGAATGCTGACAAGTGGGCAAAATTGCCAGTAGAAAGGAGCAGCAAGCTCAGAAAAATACACTGTCTACAGTCATCTTGGCCAAAGACTGTGCAACCAAGTACTAGCTCCGTGCCAATGATTTCGTCCATGCCAACTTTAGTTTACAAAAATGAAATTGGGTCTGCAATGTTGACAATCCCAATAACAAGGTGTGGGGACTTTTTTTCTCTCTTCAATTTTAGCTTATTTTAGAAATAGCTAATTGTGAAAGTGTGCCAATATCTTTGTTCGCAACTATATGTGCAGTATAAATGTAAAATGTAGCTGCTTTTCACTAAGTTGTGGGAATATATGCAGGCAGATGAATGTGGTGATTAGCTTTGTGTGGCATGGGCACATTCAAGCTCAGTGGGGCTGTGTTAATGTAATTTCTCTCTGATGGCCCTCTTTCTTTCCCCCACTCCCTCCCCACAGCTCCATGGTAATCAGGGACCTGACCCTGCGTAGTGCTGCTAGTTTCGGCTCCTTCCACCTCATCAGACTGCTCTACGATGAGTACATGTTCTACCTGGTGGAGCACCGCGTCGCCCAGGCAACCGGAGAGACTCCCATCGCTGTCATGGGAGAGGTGAGTGGGAGAGCTTTTACGTGCCTGTTTCCATGAGCAATTCTGTGGAATTCCTGCAAAATTCACTGAAATTATAATTATTAATATTTAATCGCACACCAGGTTCCATGGTCAATGCTTTTGATTATGAGTAATTAGTACATTACTAATCAGTTTCTCTCTTCTGAAACAGTTCAGTGACCTTAACTCGATGATGCTCATGGACAAAGGTAGGTCTACTCCTGCTGGCTCCTAGTGCTGACTCATTTCCCCTATCAGTCTCAATGTGTTATAAACCTAGACTTTGCCTAGCTCTTGTTAACTGCTCTTTTTCCCATCTTAGACCCGTCCTTCTCAGATGACATGAGTGACATAGGCAGTGACGAGGGCCGAGGGCCCAACGAACCGGCCGTGAAAAGAGAGAGGATCGAAATCAACCACTCGCTGCAGGAAATCTGAGACCGGATGAGGTGAGGGCCATACCCCACTACTCCAGGAGGTCTGCTGCCGCCCTGGGCCCTTCTGGTCCTGTCAGCACACTGAGAGTGGCTACACAGCCAGTGTGTTCAGTGTATATAGAGAAGAGTACTAGGCTCAGCCCCTACCCTACCACACCTCCTAGTTAGTGTAGTTAAAGGGGGGATCTTTATCCCAGGGAAAACGATGTATGCTCACCAAGGGGGGCTGGTTTGACCTGACAGGGGTATACAGTTCTGATTTCTCTCCGTTCACTTGTTCCCGTTTTACAACTGTGATTCAGGATGACTTTGTGCAGTACCGATGTTGGATACGTGTAACTTTGAATGAGTGGTGTGTGTATCTTATCCTTTATTAGCTGTGTAATTCCAGTGCCTTAGATAACTCTTTTAACCACCACTACTACAGATGTCTATCTCCTCCCTCAGCTGTGCCTCTACCGCAGTATGAATGTATTGTTTCAGAACCTCAGACATTCTAAAGCACCTTTAAACCTGTAGGAGTATACTATACATGTTGCCTCTGTTGCTACTGGCAGCTCAACCCACATTGATGCAACCCACTGACGCAAAGGACTTGTCCCTCTCCCACCAGCGCGGCCACTTTTGGGTATGTCAGTAGGCCCCTAGTCTCATAGTTGATTGGAAGGCAGGGACCTCTTAACACCCTGGCCATATGAGATGATTAGTTACCTCTTCCTTTTCTATGCTCTGTTCTGATGCGGCAACTATATATAAAAGAGAGCCACTTACTGTTAATTCTACCAACTCCCCCTTACTCAAGTAACCTTTTCCATGTATATATCACTTTTCATTCAAATGATAACGATTCTATGATGCCGTTTGGCAGAAACTCAATTTCCGGATGCACACAAGTCTCATTGATCCATGACTGTAGAACTTCAGGGTGTTTCTAGATGTCACGCCCCAGAGTCTAGGACGAGCCAGTTGCCTCTTATCTAAATGTCTCATCAACATATGTTTTAAAGACTGAAAGGAGTGTGGTGGAATGTGTTCAGGAAACCACCAGATTGTACATATATATATATGATGAGCTACCTTCTTGGTTAACTGGAGGTGTCGGGCATCCATTTTGTGGAGCTGTATGTCTGGGTGAAGTCAAATTTTTTTAAGGGATGTAAAATAGTATGTATTTAACAAAACGTGAAAGAGTGTTGGACCCCCGAAGCCAAAACCCTTAAGGAAACTGTAGTTGCATCTGTTCAGTTCAACTGATGCTGTTTGAGTTCAGATAGGCTCTCCCCTTACAGTTACTCAAATGGACTCATTCTATATTGATTGGAAGGAAATATTCAGAATCTCTCAATCCATGTTTATTCATTCATATTGCTTGATATGAAAATGCTAACAGCTTTTGAGTCTGTTGCTCTAAGATTTTATTATATAGCCGTACAATGATACTGTAGGAGGGCTGATTTTGTGCAAAACCAACAAACTGTTAAACTTTCAAATATAACTTTCTTAATATGATGTAAAAAAAATGTGTTCATAAATGGCCTTTTGTATTGCTTGGTCTTTCTCCAATCATTTAACTCTCCCCATACTGCACTGTTTGTTTTTAAAGGGGGATGTCCTCCTTGCTTTGATTATTTAGTGGCTGGGACTGATGTGTGAGGCAAACGTTTGTCTTCTTTTGATCATTTGTCATCTGGTCAACACATCAATATTTAACAAACAACGTTGATATTTGGGGTGTAAATGCCCTATAAATCGGCAGTCACTTGCCCATATTGAGAGAATCTCCATTTCTATTTATGAAAAATTATAGCTGATTTAGGGCTGGAGTCAATCAGTAATATAGTGTGATTTGAAATGTTTTTGCATTCGCGGTAAACGGTGCACATGTCTGCTCAACCGGAAATTTCAACCGACATGGAGTGATTCTCTAAACACTTTTGGTTGAGTTTCCCCTGTTCCCCCTCAGATTTTGTAGTAGCTATAAGAATCCTGAGCTTGAGTTATTGAAGGCTCTTTGTAACCCGTGCCTGTCACAGTACTTTGCCTTTAAGTGCGTTGGAAAGTAATTTCTGTGTACTTTGTTTCTTGTAAATCTGTTTTGACTTGGCTGAGGATAATTTTTTTTATTGAACTAGATCTGGTTCTTCTGTATTTTGAACCCTTATTTTTATGTATTTTTAAACCTGTTCTTGACTACACTTTACCTAGCCTGAGGGCAGACAAGTCTGTAACAAACTGCATAGTTCAACTGTATTTTGTACTGGTCAATGTGTAATAAATTGGTATTGTACCATCTTTTTGGCCAAGCTTTTATTTCTTTTTGGCCAAGCTTTTATTTCTTAAATATCAATGTCAAATGAAACAATTTGCCAGGACACAAATGCTAGAAAATAACTTATTACTGTAACCACTCACAATGATTAAGTGTGATTGCCTTTTAAATTTCAATGTTCCGAATTCACGGTAAACGGTGCATATGTCAGATCAGTTGGAAATTACCTTTACATTTCGATCACAATCTGTAACCCTTTAGTGATACAGATTGAATAGAGCCCTCTGTCTAGACATGGAATATTTCGGGGAAAAAATGCATGACAATTCTGTTTGACAAGTGTTATGTTTATTCATAAACAATTTCTCTTCAATAAAACCAACTTCTTACATCCAGTTTAACTCCTGATATAAAGGCACACAATGCAAACGGAACAAAGAGAAAAGGATTATGTGTACGACGCAAGGCTGAAAGATACAAAAATAATCAAGTCTAGGTCCCAAAATGAGTTTGGTCACAAGTTTGTGGGAAAAAGAGTGAGCACGATGTGTGGTCCCAATGTCAAAACCATCCTAGTCTGTTCTCTCCCTCCTGGGCGACTAGGTTTGTATGGCCCAGAGGCCTAAAAGTGCAATGTGTACTCCAGGAACTCCCAACGGGGACCTGGGTATTCCTCCTCACAAGGTGCAGCCTGCCATGTACTTCCCTGCCAAGGAGAAAGGTGTGAAGTTGATCATGTGAAACTCCAGGACCCACATACTGTATCTTATTGGCCAGGCCTAGTAACATGTTACTCTACCTGTGGCAAATCTCTTCTTTACCAGGGACATGCGGTAATGGTTGCCCACCAGCTCCACGTCCATGCCCGAAAGGGAGGCCCCCGATCCCACAAACTGGACTGCCAGGCTGGGGGGAGGGCTGCGAGGAACCTCTAGGCACTGCCAGCTAGCACACAGAGTGCCAGAGCCTGGAACAAGTGACACATTCTTCAGTTCCCCTCCTAACAGGAGCAAGTTAATCACACTGACTTGTGGTTCTGCCTACGTGGCAATTGGACAGTACAATCTTATTTTCAGGTAGATTGGTGACCAGACTGGCCACTGAAATGAGTGCCTTCAGAAAGTATTCATACCCATGACTTATTCCACATTTTGTGTTATAACCTGAATTCAAATGTATTATCTCACCCATCTACAATGTGAAAACATGTTTTTAGAAATGTTAGCAATAGATAAATATTTGAGCTCCGGTGCATTCAATTTCCTTTGATCATCCTTGATGTCACTAACTTGGAGTCCACCTGTGGTCAATTCAATTATTTGGACATGATTTAGAAAGATACGTGCCTATATAATGTCCTAAATTGACAGTGCATGTCGGAACTGTCTGTAGCTCGCCGATATATAATTGTGATAATTTCTAGTGTTGAAAGTTTCCAAGACCTCTCATCATTGGGAAATGGAAAACAATATGGAACTACCTAGACTCTGCCTTGAGCTGCTGTCCGACCAAACTGAGCAACCGGGCAAGAAGGACCTCTGTCACGGAGGTGACCAAGAACCAGATGACCACTCAGACAGAACTAGAGTTCCTTGGCTGAGATGGAAGAACCTGCCAGAAAGACAAGTCTATAGCACTTCACCAATCTGGACTTAGAGAAGAAGCCACTCCTGAGAAAAAGGCATGTGAAAGACTGAGCATAAGGCTAAAGATTCTGTGGTCTGGTGAGAAGAAAAATTGAACTTTGGCCTGAATGCAAAGCACTATGTCTGGAGAAAACCAGACCCAGCTCATCACCCATCTAATACCATCCCTACTCTGAAGCATGGTGGTGGCAGCATGGGGATTCTTTTCAGCAGAAGGGACTGGAAGACTGGTAAGGAAAGAGGGAACAATGAATTGAGCCAAATACAGGCAATTCCTTGATGAGAACTTGCTTCAGTGGCAAAGATTTACGTTTAATCAGGACAATGACCGCAAGCATACAGCCAAAGCAATGCTGGAATGGCTTCAGAACAAGAATGTGAAACTCCACTTGAGTGGCCCAGCCAAAGCTCAGACTTGAATCCCATTGAAAACATGTGGAAAGAGTAATGCCGTCAGCCACCACGGTAGACAAGACTTGCCACCACAGTGAAAATAATTCAACTTTTGCAGTCTGCAGTTGCGTAGTTTTCTACCGGATGTTGATTTGCACCAGCTGTTTCTATACTGAAATCACCATAGCAGCGCATACTGGCTTGCTTTTGCAGTCGGTCTTTCTTGTCCCTCTATGCGGACTGATGATGTTTTTTTGCGTCCCTCATTTAATAACCTCTTGAAACTGGGGGGCACTATTTTCATTTTTGGAAAAATAACGTTCCCAAAGTAAACGGGCTATTTTTCAGGACCAGATAATAGAATATGCATATAATTGACAGCTTAGGATAGAAAACACCAAAGTTTCCAGAACTGATATTGCAGGCGAAAGCCTGAGAAATCCAATCAGGAAGTGACTTATTTAGAAACCTCTGCGTCCCTATTGAGCAGTGAAAGGGATATCAACCGGCTTCCCTAATATGTCTAGTGTCACAAGACAGTTTCAGGCTTTTATTTTGAAAAATTAGCGTGAGCGACAACATTGCGTAAGTGGTCACCTGGTGGCTGAGTGATTTGTGCGTAATAGACAAATGCGGCCATTGTTTCTCTCGCGCCTACTAAGAAGCCAACTGACCCGGTTGATATATTATCGAATAGATATTTGAAAAGCACCTTGAGGATTGATTATAAAAAAAGTTTGCCATGTTTGTCGTTATTATGGATCTAATTTGGAATATTTTTCGGCGTTGTCGTGACCGCAATTTCCGGCCGATTTCTCAGCCAAACGTGAAGAACAAACGGAGCTATTTCGGCTACAAAAATAATTTTATGGAAAAAAGGAACATTTGCTATGTAACTGGGAGTCTCGTGAGTGAGGCTCATCAAAGGTAAACGATTTCATTTGATTGCTTTTCATGACCAAGCTGCCTGCAGCTAGCTAGGCATAATGCTAGGCTATCGATATAAACTTACACAAATGCTTGTCTTGCTTTGGCTGTAAAGCATCATTTCAAAATCTGAGATGACAGGGTGATTAACAAAAGGCTAAGCTGTGTCTCAATATTTCACTTGTGATTTCATGAATATGAATATTTTCTTGTAATATTTTTTTGTCAGTTGCATTATGCTAATTAGTGTCAGTTGATGACAATTCTCCCAAATCCGGGAGGGAGCGGTAGTTCCAAGAGGTTTTAAATGCAGCATCATGTAAATTAGATTTCTGTATTTAATTGAAATAAATGTGCTAAAATGTCTAAACATGTTTTCACTTTTTTATTATAAGGTATGTGTAGATGGGTGAGTAAAAAATGTAATCCATTTAGAATTCAGGCTGTAACACAACAAAGTAGAATAAATCAAGGGGTATGAATACTTTCTGAAGGCTCTGTTCCAAGAAGGAGAAAAAGGTATTTGGATTGGATGACCAGGAAAGCAGTTATTATAACCTCTGAGATTCGGATCACTGCCTATAAACTATGATGTTCAGGCTTTTATATTCCCCAAACTTCCCTCTATTTGTAAGGCCTATAAATAGCAGTGTTGCTCAGCTTTCATATGCTAATCTTGATATTTAAGACTGAAGGTATCAGAGGCTGCATATTAAAATAGAGAAAAGGGTGGCACTCAATGCAATTATGTTGTCAAAGACTAGACTTGTAAAAATGTACATTATACTGCATTTATATAGCTAGAATATGACAGATATGTGGCCATTAAATGAGATGGGTGTGTTGACAGGTCAGTAACCTTTGCTTTGGTTGGTGGGGGAGAGGTTGGGTAGCTTCCACAGTAGCCGTCGTTCCTTCGTATTCCTGTGAAGGCAGACAAAGGGTCAGTGAGGCCCACCCTGTCCACTATCCTCCCTCTCTCTCGACCTTCTACCATCCGCCCATTCTCCTGTTCTCCCCATTTATCCACCCTTCATCTGTCTCCCTTCCATATCTCCTCCCACTCCCCACCCATTCATCCTTCCCTCTATCCTTTCATCCCTCCTTCCATTCCCACCTCCCCCTGCTCACCAGCATGCGGGGGGATGGCACTGCAGGTCTGTGGCGGTGTGGTCGAGGGGTAGCAGCACCTGCACAGCAGTGAGCTGGGTGGAGGGGGCAGTGGCCGGGCAGCAGTGATAGTCCAGGGACACACGGGTCACTGTGCCACTCCGCTGGCACTCTGCTGACAACAGGAGGGGAGCACGACCAGGGTCCTGGGACGACACCTGAGAAGGGAGGGAAGGAAAGAATGAGAAAAGAAGAACAGAGTTGGGAGAAACTGTTGATGTTAGGACAATGCTGTCATTTGGAAGACAGGGGAAAATGTGTATCTTGAAGAATACTTGAAAGGTCAGATGACAGAGGGTAAGAGTTCCACTGTACTTCATCAGTCACCTGGTACTTGAGTAGGGCCACGTTATAGTAGGAGGCCAGAGGGTTGAGCTCAGCCTCTCTCTGCAGGTAAAGGTTCAGTGCCTGCATGTTGAACCAGAAGTCCCTGGTGTCTGGGTCACTCTGAGAGGGGTCACTGTGGCGAATAACACACTCAGGAGAATGAGACATATCCTACCATTTCCGCAATCTGTCTTTTTATCATAATCCCATAGCACATATTCATCTACCTGTAGAGCAGCTTCTGATTGGGCAGAAAGTGGTCAACCCGAGAGATGTTGACCAATCGAAAGCTGAGGACCGGGGCGTTTGGGTTAGCGGTGAAGATACAAGTTATTCCAGCAGGAAAAGACATGGTGAGATCTCCTGTGATCTTCACCAGACAGCTGGAGAAGAGAAGAGAGATGCGCACACGCTTCGCCTTCAGCCGGTCTGTGTATAAAAGGTAATAACATTGGATCTGTTGTACAGAGGGCTTATGTATACTGACCGGTTATGCTGTCCACCTTTGAAGTAAGCGTTTATGTATTCTGTGATGGCTGCAGCCACAGGCCAGGACTCCTGGGTGCTCAGGGAGATTGGGCTCGGCCCGCGAGACAGATGCACTGTGGGGAAAATAACCATGTCTAAGACACAAGTTCAAGGCACAATGTCCTTATTCATAAGTGCTTTATGCTATTGGATATCTTTGAAATATTGGTATGAAAATTGTTGTTTAGACTAACTGTGTAGGCGTGTATGGTCTTTGTGCAGGTGTGAGAGGGGTGAGGGCTGCCCACCTCTAGCAGGGCTGGTGGCATGGGTCTGGGGCCCCCACTCACTAGGGCTGGAGGAGGAGGATGAGGTGAAGTCCAGGCTGGGGTCCGGCAGAGGAGATGAGCACACTGACCTGGACTGAGACATATAAGGGTTACAGTGTGGAGGAACCAGAGAGGATGTGTGGAGAATGGCATCGTTCAGAACATACCCTCTTCACAGAACATTTTCTCTGCTCAGCTCAATCAGAAACATTTTTTTTCTTCTACATTCATCATTCATGTTTGGAAGAATGAACAGGACTACTGTTCTAGCCTTGCTTGTCAGACTTATAGCTGCAAAAGCCACAGGTCTGAGTGAGACCAGGCCTGAGCTGCTATAGTCAGGGTGATCTCCCTGAGGACACTCACTCTCTCACAGCCACTCAGTCTGCCTGAGGACCTCTTGGCTCTGGCTGGTCTGGGGGGGGCTGCCACTAGCAGCTCTGCACTGTGCTGCCTGAAGCTATGCCTTGAACCTGGAGAGGAAGGAGAGGGAAATTACCAATATTACAACCTGTAAAACAAGAGGAAGTTGACTAAAAGACTGTGGCGTTTTAAATAGTGTGAAATATATTTGGGGGAAAAAAAATACCATCCCAAAATATAGCTAGTGCATAGACATTTGAGCCTAGTAGTGTAGTGTGTAACATTTGTACCTTTGTGTGAGCCCATGTTGCAGGATTGCTGTGGTGCGTTCAGGTCCAGACAGTTCTGGTCTTTGTCAGTAGAGAAGCAAAGGTCCTCCTGTGGCCCAGAATGCAGTGTGAGAGGCAGGCCGCTCCTGCGTGGCTCGCTTTCACTGCATGACTCGCGTTGCTTCCTCCCTCCCTCATTGACCACTCCACCCAGGGCCAGAGACCCAGCCGAGGTCCCCTCACTGAAGGGGTTGTGGACAGAGTTCCAGTGGACCAGCTCCTTTTTTTGGCTGGGATAAGGGGAGGGATTTGGCATTGGGGGTCAACCTACTACTGCTGACACTGTGGGTCAGGACCCCTGTCGCGGCAGCCAGGGCTGACTGGTGGGTGGGGCTGCCAATCATAGTGATGGCGAATGGGTCGTCAGGTGATTCTGGGGGCGGGACGCTACTTTTCCGGTCCATGTCCTTGCAAAAGGAGGGGTTGGGGAGGGTTTTACTGTCACTGGAAAAGGGGTCACTCCGTACCTCTATCCCCCTCCCGTCTCTGGAGGGGCGCGGAGGTGGGGGGGCCCAGGCGTCAGGGGGGGGTAGGGTCTCCTGAGTGACGACGGTCCTCTCAAAGGCAGCCTGGAAGGGGTCTTCAGGAGGGATGTGTTTACAGCTCCACAGAGACGGGTCCAGCTCTGGAGGGAGCAGGGACTGGGAGAAGACCGGGAAGCGGAGGGCTGAGAGGTCCATGTCTGGAGGGGGGCGGGGGTACCGAGGAGCAGCTGCCCAGATACTGGCTGGGTTGTCCTGGGGGGGGGGTGGGGGCTGCGTCCTGGGCAGGGGTCTCTAAAGGCAGTAAGGAAGGGGTCTGCTGGCCTGCCCAGTCCTGCTGGTTCTTTACTCTGACCTGCCGATGGCCACGCTGCCCAACCAGCTGTCTCAGGGGAGGGGCCCAGGGGCTGATGGGAAGGTGAGTCCAGCCCAGAGTCCTCTACGTCCTCAGGAGAGGAGGAGTCAGTGGAGAAGGCAGCATCTGGAGAGAACAAGGGCAGACGATCATTCTACCTAAAACAGTATGTATCATAAATGCATACAAAGGAACAAGTGTTTTACTGACTATGTGATGGGGTAAAACTTCTGTCCCCAATTTTCATCAATCATATTAACATGATCATATTAACCATATTTACATTCAGATGCACCAAAGACACTCTCTGCTCTCGGTAGCTGTTCTCTACCAGCAAAGCTTTTGGACTTAAAGGCCGACTCCAGAGGAGGTCCAAAGAGGTTGTCTGAGCCTGACGCAGTAGAACTCAACCTAGAGGGTGGGTGAGAGAGAAGGAATGAGAGAGGGACATTATGCATTACCAGGAGCCAATAAAAGCATAGCCAGAGATAATGTCAGGATTTGACAGAGTGATGCAGCACTATCATCAGATCTCGGCCTGCCTTCCTCTCCCACAGCATCTCTTCCTCTCGATCTCCCTGCTGCTCACAGCTACAGCCATGCACGTCAGAGAGAGGAGAGACAAGACTGACTGACATTCACTCACCTGCTGTGATCCGGACTGGAGATGGAATTGCGTAGGCCGTCCTGCTCTCCCTCTGCAAAGTGTAAACACACACACACAGACAGTTAGTGAAGTTTAATTCATGACTGCTCCCCAATCAGTCCCAATCAGGGGGAGATGTGATTAACTAGAGTGCTTACGGAGGGCAGAGCCATAAGGGAATACCCATTATCTTCCATAATGATACATACCAGCCATTAGACCAGTTCTCTACGCAGCATCAGCCCAGCGCTTTATGCTACTGTTTTAATCAAGGCACTCATCGTTAATCATGTCTGCTCATTCCCCCTGCTTTATTCCATCTCCTCCACAAATAGCCTCCTACTGTAGCATCACAGGCTGCTATTCCCCCACTAATAAACCATGTTCCAGACAGACCGAAGTGGGACAAATAGACAGTGTCTTTCAGCCAAGGTCAGCCACCTCTAGGATTTATTACTGGACGGATAGGCACTGCTAAGCCTAGCCAGAAGCAATACAGTCAATCACATTCACAACACCACTTCAGACTGGTAGTAACATTAAAGATTGGGTAATAGTATCCTGGATGTTTGACCTTTCAAAACTGATAGAATACATTGTGGTGAAATGATAATGTACTGATGCTGAAAAACCAGTGGTGTGGAGAGAGTGCTAACTCCACTTACCCCTGTGGGGGGCGCCCTCTCCCTCCCCCTCTGAACGGCCTGTAGTACTGCTGTTTCCTGTGGAGAGGACAAGGATTCAGAGAAATTTGTGGATGCGTACAACAGAGACAGACAGAAATCAAACTATTTTTAACCAGAAGCTGAGTTTAATGGAACTTACTGGAGCGATGCCGTTTCACTGACACCTGGAACAGAGGGAGATCAGAGTTGTTAATTACACTGTCTGGAAGCATCTAAACAATTAAGCATGCTTCTATCCTGCTGCTGTTACAACAACATGGAGAGATAATTACACATATAATACACAGATAATCATTACTGAGCTTATCTTTTTCATCACTTCTGATACCACCACATGAAAATAAGTGACACATTTCACCCCATCCATGCCTCCCCTTTGGTCCTGTACTCCCATCGTACCCCTCTGTTGGGGGGCAGTGTGAGTGCCCCCATGGTGGCCTTCAGCTCCATCTCTGTAGCAGCAGAGTTGCTGCTGCTGCCCACTGGACGGATCTGGATGTGGAACTTCTTGGGCTCCTCGTCGTCAAAGTCCGAGTCGCTGGAGTAGAAGTCGTTCTCCTTGTCCTCCGTCGAGCAGCGTACGGACAGAGAGCTGGGTTAAGGAGCAGTGACCTGAGATAGAGGCTTGACTGGAGGGGATAAGTATTCCCTCTCACCCCCCCCTTTAAGATTTAGATGCACTATTGTAAAGTGACTGTTCCACTGGATGTCATAAAGTGAATGCACCAATTTGTAAGTCGCTCTGGATAAGAGCGTCTGCTAAATGACTTAAATATAAATGTAAATGTAAGATGGCCTAATGCAGCTTGCATAGGACAACATCGGGAGTGTCAGGGTTTCCATTGTCCTGTATTATACAGATACCTCATCTAGGAGATTAGAAAGCAGTGGAAAACCTTCCTGTAGGCTTGCTTGAGCTTTATTGCAAAAATGTTATCACTCAGGTATTTTGTTGACGATAATGCGATACGGCTTTATTAATACCCTCTGGGGCCAGAGAATGAATCCATGTAGACTCGAGAGTATAGGACTGCTGTGACAAACACAGAGACCGAGTGCGCCAGAGGTGACAGTGTATAAAACAGCCAACCACAACATCCTGCAACTCCATCTGACCTTAACTCCATCTCCGTCCTGTTATTACATGCTCATCTGCACGCACGTGTGTTAGTGTCGGTTTGCTCGCAGGCATGTGATGTCAGTGAGTGCCCGAGAGAGAGACGGATCTAGTGTCAGTATATTTGGCCGTTACATAAAATACCTAATGAGTGTAACAACTGTGCTGTGCTGAGGTGAGTGACAGAATGACAACAACAGAGGGAGGTAGCCTGCTATCATGGCCCCCATTGCCCCAGCCTCATAATGGACTGGAGTTGGACTAAGGACAGAGAGTGAATTTAAGTCCATTTAAATGTTCCTTAGGGAAAGGGAAATGGGGATACGTAGTCAGTTGTACAACTGAATGCATTAAAATGAAATGTGTCTTCCGCATTTAACCCATCCCCTCTGAATCAGAGAGGTGTGGTGGGGGGGGGGCTGCCTTAATCGACATCCACGTCATCGGCGCCCGGAAACAGTGGGTTAACTGCCTTGCTCAGGGGCAGAACACCACATGTTTATGTTGTCAGCTCGGGGAGTCGATCCAGCAACTTTTCGGTTACTGGCCCAACGCTCCTACCCGCCAGGTGTCAGGGAGAACTAGCTAATGTTCTATTCATCTAATAGGAGATGTCTAGAGTGCTTTATGAAGATATAATACTCTCTTACACAGTGGCAGGAAGCCTTGTTTTCAATATGAAGATAAAGAGGTCTGTCAAAGGCAAATATTACAACAATATAGCAGAGAGATAGCCTCTCATCTGACAGTCAGTGTCACTGCCTAGAAAGGATATCATTCTGATTGACATCGGCTCGGATGACAAACCCCTCCTCATCCACCTCCAGGGGAGAGTTCTGTGTGCAGAATAGAGAATACCCAGCAATGTCAGACACAAACATAAATACTTTATCCTAGTGTTTGATATGCTTAATAACATACCTCAACCCAGACTGAGTGATATCATCAGAAGTGTTATATCACTTCAGGGGCAGTGTGTGAAGATTACGACCTGGGTAAGAGGTGGTACGACCTGGGTAAGAGGTGGTGCGACCCCCCCCCCCCAATGTGACACTTGTCTGTTAAAACAGACCTGGCAACCCACTGTTCTCGACCCAACCTCAAAAGCCCCTTCTCAGAAGGATAAAAATAGGCAAGGTAACCCAACACTGCCAGACACGTCATTGTCACACGTATGATTACTCCCCCTTGCTCATACACACGCACAAATGCACACGGTGACACACACACACACGTCCATCTGTCTGTCAGTAAGTTGGAAGGGGCAACGTGATGTGCTGTTTAAACCACCACCACCACAGACTGATAATGGAAGAACTGACATTGACTTGATGGTTTTCGTGCCACTGTGTACAAGTGTGAATTAGCATACACTCACTGGTGTCTCCGTCACAGCCAAATCCCTGCAAAAAGCAACACATAGGTGAATGTAAGTGACAAGATAATATCCCAGATGAAGCTGACAAAAGAAATTGAGGTGAATTGGGATTTATCGTGTGTGTGTGTGTGTGTGTGTGTGTGTGTGTGTGTGTGTGTGTGTGTGTGTGTGTGTGTGTGTGTGTGTGTGTGTGTGTGTGTGCTCACGTTGAGTCTGGCTCTTTGTCCCTCTTGCCCAGTCCAGGAATCCTGAAGGCTTTTCCTCGACTCTTCTTACTCCCCTCAGGTACTGAAGCTGTCATGTACTCCTCAAACCCCACCAGGGCTGCCACACATTGGGATATATCACAGTGAGGACAAATGGGACACACACACACACACACACTGGGATCAAACCATCCGTTTATGGTGTTTGTGTGGTGTACCTGGTGGGTCCTTCCCTGTGCCCTTCTGCTCTGAAAACCTCTGGATGAGGTTATCTATGCCGATGTTCTCCACGTTCTGTTTGAACTCCTCATGGACCTGAACAGAGGAGAGAGGGGCTCCTTACAGTCTGACAAGAACAGCTCAAGAGAGAAGAAGCATACTTGAGAGAGAGGGCTTGGAGTGTGTGTGATGTGGATGTGAAGTTTGACTATAGCAGGACAACCCCTCAGAGAGGGCAGTTAAATCCCTCCAGCCAGACTGTGGCTCCTGGGTCAGTGTCTGGGTGACCTACCTGTCCCACCTGGACGTGGGTGTCCTCTATGGAGTGAGAGTATCCCTTGATAAGCTGTTTTATCTGCCTCAGGTGGGCCTCTTCAATGTCCTGGAACTTCTGTACAGTGGATGGGAACACAACAGTGTTCAGACACCAAGATGGGTCCTAATTATAGCAAACTACCCCAAAGAACACCAAAATGCTACTCAAACTACCCCAAAGCACACCAAAATGCTACTCAAACTACCCCAAAGCACACCAAAATGCTACTCAAACTACCCCAAAGCACACCAAAATGCTACTCAAACTACCCCAAAGCACACCAAAATGCTACTCAAACTACCCCAAAGCGCACCAAAATGCTACTCAAACTACCCCAAAGCGCACCAAAATGCTACTCAAACTACCCCAAAGCGCACCAAAATGCTACTCAAACTACCCCAAAGCGCACCAAAATGCTACACAAACTACCCCAAAGCACACCAAAATGCTACTCAAAATACCCACAAACCACCGCAAAAATGCCATTAAGTAGTAAGAACTGAAACCCAAAGGACCCCAAGAAACAAAAACCAAAGGCACTTATCAACCATGGCAACTTGAAAAGAACAGAACCAGGCGCAAACCATAATAGTTCCCATCCCAGATAATAACCAGGTGCTAATCACAACACAGCATGTGGGCTAGAGTAATGGCTTGAAAGAACAGGTCATTTCCCCCTGTCATGTTCTGGGCTGTAGTCTTCATGAAGCCACGCTGAGCTCTCTCTACCCCACTCATAATTAGGGCCAGATCTCCCATTGTAGCTATTAACAGGTAATTGGTCACCAGGATTCCAGTCATCATTTCATACCCAAATATAGCAACGCTCATCGGGTTTGTTAAGCGTTTCCTTGGAAACTGCAGGTAGCCATGGAGATGGGTTTATGTTAACTTAAGGGAACCCCAGGATTGGGCCACACTGATATAACATGTCTGGTTCCTCCATGGAGTCCCGCCCCTAACCCGCCCCAGGACCAGTGAACTGACTGACCTGGGCTGATTCGCTCATCTTCTGCTCGAAGTCTCCTCCCACGCGGTTATACTTCTCTATACACACAGCAAACAACTCGGCAGCTTTCTTAGACTTCAGCTCCGCCTAGTGAGAGGAGAGAGGATGATTATAGACTTCATCCAGTCATTAGTCGAACCTTTATTTATACTGGTGAGAACAAATGATCTGTTATAATAGTAACCTTGTTGGACTCCCTACCATTAGTAGTCAGTAAACTTCCAGCAACCAATCATTTATAAACAGTAGGCACCCACCCTGCGGTCATATAACAGTTAAGACAGCTCTACTGTAGTTATACAGAATGACATCTAGTGGACAGACCTTCTCCAGTTCTTTCTGGGGGGCTCCCTCTTTCCTCAGTCTGTCCAGCTCAATACACTTGGAGTGGTATCCCTCCCTGGACTTCTGGAGGTGACCATTCTGGACCTGAACCGCCTGAACAGACTCCAGGGTCGCCACCTGCTCCTCCTTGGTCTGTGAAAAACACACCATACACATATTCTTAATTGTAGATTGGCTGTTATAGATTAGAATATAGTTAATGATTCATGGGGGGTTAGAGGTGGCATCATCATGGAAACATATGGTGAGAAGAGGGGCTTCCTCATGTTACCTTGCGGTGAACTTTGACCTGCTCGTCACCATACTTGTTGATGTCCCGGATGAGGTCGTTCATCTTGCGCATCAGCTCAAGGTGGCAGAGCGCCAGCTTGTCTGATGACACCCGGAACACGTCCCACATAGGGGCAAACGTCCTGAGGGCCACACAGCAGTATGTCACCTATGGTATAAAGTCCTAACGCCAACTTTGTTTTTTTTTAGCTAATAATAACATATACTGAGTGTACAAAACATTAGGAACACCTTCCTAATTTTGAGTTCCACCCCCTTTTGCCCTTAGAACAGCGTCAATTAGCCGGGTCATGGACTCTACAAAGTGTCGAAAGCGTTCCACAGAGATCCTGGCCCATGCTGCTTCTAATGCTTCCCACAGTTGCGTCAAGTTGGCTGGATGTCCTTTGAGTGGTGGACCATTCTGGATACACACGGGAAACTGTTGAGCGTGAACAACCCAGCAGTGTTGCAGTGTTCAAAGGCACTTAAATATTGCCCATTCACCCTCTGAATGGCACACATACACAATCCATTTCTCAATTGTCTCAAGGCTTAAAATTCCTTCTTTAACCGGTCTCCTCCCCTTCATCTACACTGGTTGAAGTGGATTTATGGAGTGACATCAACAAGGGATCATAGCTTTCACCTGGATTCACCTGGTCAGTTTATGTCATGAAAAGAGCAAGCGTTCCTAATGTTTTGTATTCTCCAGTATACATTTACAGAGGTGACTTCATACATTTTGTTTGAATGGTCCATTTCTAGAGTTAAACAAACCAAAGCACTCCAAAACAACACACACAAGAAGTGAAGAAGGCAGAGAGTTCTGGGATGATGGAGTAGATCACATCCCTGACCTATGACCCCGTAATCATGGGCCCTAGAGAATCATAGACCCTAATCATGCAGACAAACTACTGTACATCCTCTAAGCACCCTGCCAATATAGAACAGTTGATTTCATTATGATAATAATACTGCTCTCTAAACTGAGATGTTGATGACAATGGTTATCTATTATACTCACCCTAGTGAGCTTCCATTGCTTGCCATCTTGGCCATTTTGCTCATAGACTTGGAGTAGGTTTCCTCGATGGCAGCCCTGAGAACCCACAGATAGATAAGAGTAAATCCCTATGAACCCCTGGCTGGTCAGTAACAAACCAGGCAGTGATAGTCTACTACACAGTCTCAGCATTGGAAATCCTGCATCCAACTGCAGATAGAGCTATTAAACCTACACTCATACCCTTCTGGCTTACAGAAAAACGATTGCATATCGAGGACATCGTCCCCACATACCTCAGCCAGAAGCCATGGATTACAGGCAACAGTCGCACTGAGCTAAAGTGTCGAGCTGCCGCTTGTAAGGTGCGGGACGCTAACGGGGTAGCTTACAAGAAATCCTGCTATGCCCTGCGACGAACCATCAAACAGGCAAAGCGTCAATATAGAGCTAAGATTGAATCATACTACACCGGCTCCGACGCTCATCTTATGTGGCAGGGCTTGCAAACTATTACAGACTACAAAGGGAAGCACAGCCGCGAGCTGCCCAGTGACACGAGCCTACCAGATGAGCTAAATCACTTCTATGTTCTCTTCGAGGCAAGCAACACTGAGGCATGCATGAGAGCATCAGCTGTTTCAGGCGACTGTGTGATCACGCTCTCCGTAGCCGACGTGAGTAAGACCTTTGAACAGGTTAACATACACAAGGCTGCGAGGCCAGACGGATTACCAGGACGTGTGCTCCGGGCATGTGCTGACCAACTGGCAGGTGTCTTCAATGACATTTTCAACATGTCCCTGATGAAGTCTATAATACCAACATGTATCAAGCAGACCCCCATAGTCCTTGTGCCCAAGAACAAATGCAACCTGCCTAAATGACTACAGACCCATAGTACTCACGTCTGTAGCCATGAAGTGCTTTGAAAGGTTGGTAATGGCTCACATCAACACCATTATCCCAGAAACACTAGACTCACTCCAATTTGCATACCGCCCAAACAGATCCACAGATGATGTAATCTCCATTGAAGTCCACACTGCCCTTTCCCACCTGGACAAAAGGAACACTTACGTGAGAATGCTGTTCATTGACTACAGCTCAGCGTTAAACACAATAGTACCTTCAAAGCTCATCACTAAGCTAAGGATCCGTGGAACTAAACACCTTCCTCTGCAACTGGCTCCTGGACTTCCTGACGTGCGTGTTTAGTCCACTCCTGTACTCCCTGTTCGTCCATGACTGCATGGCCAGGTACGACTCCAACACCGTCATTAAGTTTGCAAACGACACAACAGTGGTAGGCCTGATCACAGACAACGATGAGACAGCCTATAGGGAGGAAGTCAGAGACCTGGCCGGGTGGTGCCAGAATAGCAACCTATCCCTCAACGTAACCAGGACTAAGGAGATTATTGTGGACTACAGGAAAAAGAGGACCGAGCACGCCCCCATTCTCATCAACGGGGCTGTAGTGGAGCAGGTGGGGCACGACTGTCGTGGGAAACGACAAAGCCTATTCCCCCTCAGGAAACGAAAAATATTTGGCCTGAGATCCTCAAAAGGTTCTACAGCTACAACATCGAAAGCATCCTGACTGGTTGCATCACTGCCTGGTACGGCAACTGCTCGGCCTGTGACCGCAAGGCGCTACAGAGGGTAGTGCGTACGGCCCAGTACATCACTGGGGCTAAGCTGCCTGCCATCCAGGACCTCTACACCTGGCGGTGTCAGAGGAATTCCCTAAAAATCGTCAAAGACACCAGCCACCCCAAGCATAGACTGTTCTCTCTACTACCACATGGCAAGCGGTACCGGAGTGCCAAGTCTAGGACAAAAAGGCTTCTCAACAGTATGCATTGTGTGCCACCCCCTAACCCCTCTTTTTACGTTGCTGCTACTCTCTGCTTATCATATATGCATAGTCACTTTTACTATACATTCATGTACATACTACCTCAATTGGGCCGACCAGCCAGTGCTCCTGCACAGGGGCTAACCTGGCTATCTGCATTGTGTCCCACCCACCACCCGCCAACCCCTCTTTTACACTACTGCTACTCTCTGTTCATCATATACAGTGGGGCAAAAAGGTATTTAGTCAGCCACCAATTGTGCAAGTTCTCCCACTTAAAAAGATGACGCCTGTAATTTTCATCATAGGTACACTTCAACTATGACAGACAAAATGAGAAAAGAAATCCAGAAAATCACATTGTAGGATTTTTAATGAATTTATTTGAAAATTATGGTGGAAAATAACTATTTGGTCACCTACAAACAAGCAAGATTTCTGGCTCTCACAGACCTGCAACTTCTTCTTTAAGAGGCTCCTCTGTCCTCCACTCGTTACCTGTATTAATGGCACCTGTTTGAACTTGTTATCAGTATAAAGGACACCTGTCCACAACCTCAAACAGTCACACTACAAACTCCACTATGGCCAAGACCAAAGAGCTGTCAAAGGACACCAGAAACAAAATTGTAGACCTGCACCAGGCTGGGAAGACTTAATCTGCAACAGGTAAGCAGCTTGGTTTGAAGAAATCAACTGTGGGAGCAATTATTAGGAAATGGAAGACATACAAGACCACTGATAATCTTCCTCGATCTGGGGCTCCATGCAAGATCTCACCCTGTGGGGTCAAAATGATCACAAGAACGGTGAGCAAAAATCCCAGAACCACACGGGGGGACCTAGTGAATGACCTGCAGAGAGCTGGGACCAAAGTAACAAAGCCTACCATCAGTAACACACTATGCCGCCCGGGACTCAAATCCTGCAGTGCCAGACGTGTCCCCCTGCTTAAGCCAGTACATGTCCAGTCTCGTCTGAAGTTTGCTAGAGAACATTTGGATGATCCAGAAGAAGATTGGGAGAATGTCATATGGTCAGATGAAACCAAAATATAACTTTTTGGTAAAAACTCAAGTTGTTGTGTTTGGAGGACAAAGAATGCTCAGTTGCATCCAAAGAACACCATACCTACTGTGAAGTATGGGGGTGGAAACATCATGCTTTGGGGCTGTGTTTCTACAAAGGGACCAGGACGACTGATCCGTGTAAAGGAAAGAATGAATGGGGCCATGTATCGTGAGATTTTGAGTGAAAAACTCCTTCCATCAGCAAGGGAAGATGAAACGTTGAAGATGAAACGTGGCTGGGTCTTTCAGCATGACAATGATCCCAAACACACCGCCCGGGCAACGAAGGAGTGGCTTCGTAAGAAGCATTTCAAGGTCCTGGAGTGGCCTAGCCAGTCTCCAGATCTCAACCCCATAGAAAATCTTTGGAGGGAGTTGAAAGTCCGTGTTGCCCAGCAACAGCCCCAAAACATCACTGCTCTAGAGGAGATCTGCATGGAGGAATGGGCCAAAATACCAGCAACAGTGTGTGAAAACCTTGTGAAGACTTCCAGAAAACGTTTGACCTCTGTCATTAACAACAAAGGGTATATAACAAAGTATTGAGATAAACTTTTGTTTTTGACCAAATACTTATTTTCCACCATAATTTGCAAATAAATTCATTAAAAATCCTACAATGTGATTTTCTGGATTCTTCTTCTCATTTTGTCTGTCATAGTTGAAGTGTACCTATGATGGAAATTACAGGCCTCTCTCATCTTTTTAAGTAGGAGAACTTGCACAATTGGTGGCTGACTAAAGACTTTTTTGCCCCACTGTATGTATAGTCACTTTAACCATATCTACATGTACATACTACCTCAATCAGCCTGACTAACCGGTGTCTGTATGTAGCCTCACTACTGTAAATAGCCTATTTTTTACTGTTGTTTTATTTGTTTCCCAACTATTGTTCACCTAACACCTTTTTTGCACTATTGGTTAGAGCCTGTAAGTAAGCATTTCACTCAGGTCTACCTACACCTGTTGTACTCTGCGCACGTGACAAATAAACATTGATTAGATATCTTACTAGCTTAATGGATCATATTATTATGTACAGAGAATAATAAAGAGCAAACATAGGGTATAAACAGCCAGGCAAAGGGAAATAAATATTCAGCTTCCATACTGTGTAAATGTTGCCCAAACCCACATCTGAATAATAAATGGTCTCATTTTGCAGGAAGAACATAACATTTTAATAACCATCTGTAGTCCGGCAAAAAAAAAGGAAAAAAAGTAGATCAGTATATTCTGGGGGGGACAACCCCCTCCCTCAGTATATTCTGGGGGGGACAACCCCCTCCCTCAGTATATTCTGGGGGGGACAACCCCCTCCCTCAGTATATTCTGGGGGACAACCCCCTCCCTCAGTATATTCTGGGGGGACAACCCCTCCCTCAGTATATTCTGGGGGACAACCCCCTCCCTCAGTATATTCTGGGGGGGACAACCCCCTCCCTCAGTATATTCTGGGGGCGACAACCCCCTCCCTCAGTATATTCTGGGGGCGACAACCCCCTCCCTCAGTATATTCTGGGGGCGACAACCCCCTCCCTCAGTATATTCTGGGGGGACAACCTCCTCCCTCAGTATATTCTGGGGGGGACAACCCCCTCCCTCAGTATATTCTGGGGGGGACAACCCCCTCCCTCAGTATATTCTGGGGGGACAACCCCCTCCCTCAGTATATTCTGGGGGGGACAACCCCCTCCCTCAATATATTCTGGGGGGACAACCCCCTCCCTCAGTATATTCTGGGGGGACAACCCCCTCCCTCAGTATATTCTGGGGGGGGGGCAACCCCCTCCCATCTCGACGAGGAGAGAGCAAAGAAATAAACAAACAAATCGAAAACAAATCGCTGCAGTTTCACAAGCCTCCCGGCAACAGAGAAATCCCCTTTTCAATGATATAGAGAAGTAGTACCCCCTGAAGATGGGTAGCTAGGCATACAGAACATTTGAATATCTGACATTTCTAATCAACCACTCCTAGATTGTCCTTTTAGATAAATTGAACTTCCCCATCCAGATTGCGAGAGAGCTTTAGAAGACCAGAGAGAAGAGCTGGGGTGAGGGAAATCAATCAGCTCAATGGGTTACTCCGTCTGTCCTGAGGGAAACAGCGTCTCTACAACGTCTAATTTCATTTCCTGACTGCCACTTTGTTGCCTCCACATTTCCTCCTGCCTGTGGGGAGTGGTTGGGATCTTATGAATAATAGTCAAGATTATGACATTGGTCTGACTGTGCAGGTTGTTATATCCCCCTGTAAGAAAAGCCCTGTAAGTCCCAGGCTTAAGTACTACAATGAGTCTTCAACTTCCAGCTAATTGACTCATTAAGAGATTGAATAAATACAGAGGACTGCAGGGAAAACAACCCAGGAGGAGGATTTTCCAGACTGAGCATTTTACCTGAGCCGAGTGCCCAGATAACATGCAAAACACAGCTACTGCAAATGTGTGTGTAGTAAGACAGGGAGCTCCTTGTCTTGTGGGCTGTGTCTTGTCTTGTGAGCTGTGTCTTGTCTTGTGGGCTGTGTCTTGTCTTGTGGGCTGTGTCTTGTCTTGTGGGCTGTGTCTTGTCTTGTGGGCTGTGTCTTGTCTTGTGGGCTGTGTCTTGTCTTGTGGGCTTGTCTTGTGGGCTGTGTCTTGTCTTGTGGGCTGTGTCTTGTGGGCTGTGTCTTGTCTTGTGGGCTGTGTCTTGTCTTGTGGGCTGTGTCTTGTCTTGTGGGCTGTGTCTTGTGTGGGCTTGTGGGCTGTCTTGTGGGCTGTGGGCTGTGTCTTGTGGGGGTCTGGGTCTTGTGGGCTGTGTCTTGTGGGCTGTGTCTTGTGGGCTGTGTCTTGTCTTGTGGGCTGTGTCTTGTGGGCTGTGTCTTGTGGGCTGTGTCTTGTCTTGTCGGCTGTGTCTTGTCGGCTGTGTCTTGTGGGCTGTGTCTTGTCTTGTGGGCTGTGTCTTGTGGGCTGTGTCTTGTCTTGTGGGCTGTGTCGTGTCTTGTGGGCTGTGTCGTGTCTTGTGGGCTGGGCTGTGTCTTGTGGGCTGGACTGTGTCTTGTGGGCTGGACTGTGTCTTGTGGGCTGTGTCTTGTGGGCTGTGTCTTGTGGGCTGTGTCTTGTGGGCTGTGTCTTGTGGGCTGTGTCTTGTGGGCTGTGTCTTGTGGGCTGTGTCTTGTCTTGTCGGCTGTGTCTTGTCTTGTCGGCTGTGTCTTGTCTTGTCGGCTGTGTCTTGTCTTGCGGGCTGTGTCTTGCGGGCTGTGTCTTGCGGGCTGTGTCTTGCGGGCTGTGTCTTGCGGGCTGTGTCTGTCTTGTGTGAGAGTGTGGGCTGTGTCTGTGCTGGTCTGTCCAAATGTCTTGTGGGCTGTGGGACTGCTGTGTGTGTCTTGTGGGCTGTGTCTTGTCTTGTGTAGTAAGCTGTGTCTTGTCTTGTGGGCTGTGTCTTGTCTTGTGGGCTGTGTCTTGTCTTGTGGGCTGTGTCTTGTCTTGTGGGCTGTGTCTTGTCTTGTGGGCTGTGTCTTGTCTTGTGGGCTGTGTCTTGTCTTGTGGGCTGTGTCTTGTCTTGTGGGCTGTGTCTTGTCTTGTGGGCTGGTCTTGTCTTGTGGGCTGTGGGCTGTGTCTTGTCTTGTGGGCTGCGTCTTGTGGGCTGTGTCTTGTGGGCTGTGTCTTGTGGGCTGTGTCTTGTGGGCTGTGGGCTGTGTCTTGTCTTGTGGGCTGCGTCTTGTGGGCTGTGTCTTGTGGGCTGTGTCTTGTGGGCTGTGTCTTGTCTTGTGGGCTGTGTCTTGTGGGCTGTGTCTTGTGGGCTGTGTCTTGTCTTGTCGGCTGTGTCTTGTCGGCTGTGTCTTGTGGGCTGTGTCTTGTCTTGTGGGCTGTGTCTTGTGGGCTGTGTCTTGTCTTGTGGGCTGTGTCGTGTCTTGTGGGCTGTGTCGTGTCTTGTGGGCTGGGCTGTGTCTTGTGGGCTGGACTGTGTCTTGTGGGCTGGACTGTGTCTTGTGGGCTGTGTCTTGTGGGCTGTGTCTTGTGGGCTGTGTCTTGTGGGCTGTGTCTTGTGGGCTGTGTCTTGTGGGCTGTGTCTTGTGGGCTGTGTCTTGTCTTGTCGGCTGTGTCTTGTCTTGTCGGCTGTGTCTTGTCTTGTCGGCTGTGTCTTGTCTTGCGGGCTGTGTCTTGCGGGCTGTGTCTTGCGGGCTGTGTCTTGCGGGCTGTGTCTTGCGGGCTGTGTCTTGTCTTGTGTGAGAGTGTGTGTGTCTGTTAACACTCCTGTGTGCTGGTCTGTCCAAATGCAGCACAGTAGTGTGGGTTAGAGGGCAGGGTTGGCAGGGGGGAGGCTCCATCAAAGACGTGACTCTGAAAAGAACCGGCAAGGCCCTGTGTCCCGTATTGGAATCAGTCTTTTTAAAGGCAATCTTCAAAACCTTTAACGAACATTTAGAAAACTAACTTTTTCAAATGAATTGATGAGTTGAAATTTTAAAAATGGATTGAGAAACATCTCACTCCTCCCCATATATCCCATCACTACTGTACCACCCCTCCCACACGTCCCAGCCCAAACAACACCTCACCTCTCGCGGACAAACTCTGCCAGCTCCTTGGTAGCAATCTGGCCATGCTTCATGTTGTGGTACAGCAAGTCAAAACCTGCATTCTTGTCCCCCTGCAAAAACACAAGGTCCTTGGGTGAGCCACATAATTATATTGTACTGCATCTCTATGGGTTGAGCTTTATAGATTATTCAATATGAGAGATGTTATTACTATACATTTTTTGTTCATATAAAATTCTGTCAACACTTCTCTCTGTTACTTATTCCTTGAGGACCTTGGAGCATAGTAACATGAATTGTTGAGGTAAAAAAGGAGGTGAAAGATGAACACAAACAAAACTAATACGTTTTTCTTTCATCGTGGTCCTAATATTGTGGATGTGGACGCTTCTCTTGTTGTTAAGCAACCAGAACCAAGCTTGACATATGGTTGGGAGAAAACAGAAATGTCTATCTGTCCAACAGAAGCCTGGGAGGAGGTGATGACAAACACAAGTCATTTTGTATTCTTCCATGACCTTTAGTACTGTGGATGGATTCTTGTTTCTCTCGTTGGAGGGGAACCACAAGCAATCATGACACTGGTTTAAGGAAACAAAAATGGATGTATTCTTCCTCCAGCTTTCAGAGGAAGGCAGACGGGGTAAGCTGAGTGGTTTTCAAAAATGCAATTTTCTTCCAAGCTGAAGAAGTCTTCCCACAGGGTCCATTCACATTTTAGATGTATTGTGCTACAATAGAATACATCTGAATTTGCATAGACCCAAAGACTTTCTTCCTTTTGACTTGCACCTTACCCGCCTTGTGCAGATGTCGTTATTTTCTACAAGACTGGCATAAGGAAGCCAATGCCACACATGAAAAGAAAAACCAGGAGCCGTGCTTGTTTCAAAGACGCGATTCCATCCCTACATATAACACTAACAAAGTTATCACGTAACAGGTGCGTTAGGCTGACTGAGGCAGAATTAAAAATAGCCCATACCTTGAAGCACCCACTTTGATGTCAACAGTGGATCTGTTGTGGAGGCTATCCAGACAGGCAAGCAGCTGCTCCTCAACACTATAAATACCCTGCTAGAGGGACACACACTTTTTCCAAGTAGCAGGGGAATGCCTGGAATGCCAAGGGTCCGGGATAGAGGCTAAGAGCAGGCCAACACCACAACCACCCAAAGTCACAGACACCAAACACAGTCGTTGCTTTGAGACATCTGCCTGTAGACAGGAGAGTGGTGGTGGGCTGGAGGCCTCAGTAGGGATCAGAGGATTTGGGTTCAAACCCATTTGATTATTTAACAACAGTACACTAGGTAATACAGAGACTTTAATTCACATGTAATTCTCCAAAACCTTTCCTTCTCTATGGAAGGGCAGTTATGCCGTATTCTTAGTCTCTCTCCCATCTGCACCAGTCTTAATGTAACCCAAGCCAGAGAAAGGTGAGCTGCCCTGCTCTGTCCTAAACACAACGCAGGTATATAGTTCCCTTAACTACGCTAACAGGTACATGTCTCTGACCAGGTGTAGCATTGCCTTTGTGAATGCAATAATTACAAATCATTTGTAGGCTGCAAATTGGCTGCAAGAAGCCCAAAGAGATAATATTTAACTGAATGAATCATTTCAAAACTTGCTTACATTTGTATATGATTACATACATGTAGTGTATGTGGACACCCCTTCAAATGAGTGGATTTGGCTATTTCAGCCACACCCGTTGCTGACAGGTGTATGAAATCGAGCACACCAAACATTTGCAGTAGAATGTCCTTACTGAAGAGCTCAGTGACTTTCAATGTTTTAAACTACCTCTGGAAACAACGTCAGCACAATAACTGTTTGTGGGACCTTCATGAAATGGGTTTCCATGGCAGAGCAGCCGCAAACAAGCCTAACATCACCATACGCAATGCCAAGTATTAGCTGGAGTGGTGTAAAGCTCGCCGCCATTGGACTCTGGAGCAGTGGAAACGCGTTCTCTGCAGTGATGAATCACGCTTCATCATCAGGCAGTTCGACGGACGAATCTGGGTTTGGCGGATGCCAGGAGAACGCTACCTGCCTGAATGCATAGTGCCAACTGTAAAGTTTGGTGGAGGAGGAATAATGGTCTGGGGCTGTTTTTACATGATTCGGGCTAAGCCCCTTAGTTCCAGTGAAGGGAAATTTTAACGCAACAACATACAATGACTACTAGACAATTCTGCTTCCAACATTGTGGCAACAGTTTGGGGAAGGTCCTTACTGTTTCAGCATGACAATGCCCCTGTGTACAAAGTGAGGTCCATACAGAAATGGTTTGTCGAGATCGGTGTGGAAGAACCTGACTTGCCTGCACAGAGCCCTGACCTCAACCCAATCAAAACACCTTTGGGATGAATGGGAATGCCGACTGCAAGCCAGGACTAATCGCCCAACATCAGTGCCTGACCTCACTAATGCTCGTGGCTGAATGGAAGCAAGTCCCCACAGCAATGTTCCAACATCTAGTGGAAAGCCTTCCCAGAAGAGTGGAGGCTTTTATAGCAGCAAAGGGGAGACCAACTCCATATTAATGCCTATGATTTTGGAATTAGATGTTTGATGAGCAAGCTACTTTTGGCCACATATAATATAGAGATATACTGAGTGGGAATACTTTGGAACATATTTCCTAAATTAAAATCAATTGGAGCTGATTTGCTGGTGTTTTTACAGTCTTTTATGTCCAACAATTAGAAAACATGGGGAGACAAATCACCCACGGGCCATATTTTTCCCATGGGCCACCAGTTGGGGAACCCTGATCTAAAACATACAGCATCTAAAACGTACAATAGCCTACAGTATATTCAAATAAGGCACATAGGCGATCATTGAAACATATTTGCAAATAGTCAAATTAGATCAACCAGGTCCCAAGCGGTCTTCCATTCAATTACTGTAACGATGAATGACAGGGGGTTTTCAGAAGAGGAACCCCAAACAATCAATAGGCCTACATAAAGCTACTACTGTTCAGTCTGTTGAACTGCCAAATCATTTATCTGTGAAAGGAGCTTAAATCCCCAAACAGAAAATATGACTTATTTCACAGAAACAAAATAGCCTCATCTAAAAAGGTTAGGCCTAATTCTCATTTGACTCTCTTGGTCTCAATTGAGACAGACGATTATCGACACATTTGTGCTTTAGGAATTAGTATGAAAGTAATCCCAGTGGATTTTCTTATCAGTTAATGAATCCAGGGTATATTTAATATGGTGGCTTGGCTTTCTGAACAACTCTTATTATGCCTTTGTGTTTCCAGAAAAGATCAATAATTGCTAGCTAATTAGAAGTTGACCTCCATGAGGGCTGGGGGGGGGGGTTTATCATTCCCGCCATGGCTCATTGTCCCAGCAACAGAGTTCCCCTGCTAACAGACACAGTGGGACAGAAGTATGACAGCTCTTTCATTTATGTGACAGACAGGTGCGTGTGTGTGTGTAGTAATAGTAATACATTTTTTGGGGAGGGCTTATATTTGTCCTGTTACAAAGTGTGTAATGGAAATGTGTTTCTTCATATTCCAACTCCCCCTGAGACACCCGCAGGGAGTGGGGTCACAGGCCAGGGTCACTATTGTACAGCGCTCCTGGAGCAATTAGGGTTAAATGCCTTGCTCAAGGGCACAAAAGCAGATCTTGTTTTTCACCGTGTGTGTGTGTGTCAGACCTGGAACAACTATAGTTTTAACTACGGTATGCTTCGTGGAAAGTAATAATTTTTCCCGGGGGAACAAAGTTACTTTGGAGGGGACTGCAAATTCAAATACTTTACAAAAAAGTACTACTTTTTAAAACTATGTTAATAAAGATCTCAGAAAGTGATGACTTTTTTAAAACTATTTTAGTACAGATCTGAGAACGCAACTACTTAAAAAAAATTGAATACAGATCTCAGGAAGTGATTACTTTTCTGAAATATTTGGATTGGCTGCCTTCAACTAATGACAGGGCTGTAACTGCATGTTGAAAATAAAAATAGAGTGAATAGAACACACACACACAATCTCCTGTACTATTCCAATCTGACAGTCATATTTGAACTATACAATACATTTATATTTTAACATCTTGTAAAAGTCCATTCTCCTGAATGTCCATTGCCCCAAGTATCAAGTCGATAATCAAGTCAAACCAATTAACCAATGATATTTTGTACAGATAGGTATAAATAAGTTGTGACGCTCAACTACAAGCCACTAAAAAGGTTGAAAGCTGCAATTAATGTTATGACACCTGAAAATACCAGAGTAATTCAAAGCCATTTGCAAACAGCAAGTTGGATGCTTAGCATACATTTAACATAACATTTAAGTCATTTAGCAGACGCTCTTATCCAGAGCGACTTACAAATTGGTGCATTCACCTTATGACATCCAGTGGAACAGTCACTTTACAATAGTGCATCTAAATCTTAAAGGGGGGAGGGGAGGGGGGGGGTGAGAGGGATTATTCCTTAAAGAGGTGGGGTTTCAGGTGTCTCCGGAAGGTGGTGATTGACTCCGCTGTCCTGGCGTCGTGAGGGAGTTTGTTCCACCATTGGGGGGGCCAGAGCAGCGAACAGTTTTGACTGGGCTGAGCGGGAGCTGTACTTCCTCAGTGGTAGGGAGGCGAGCAGGCCAGAGGTGGATGAACGCAGTGCCCTTGTTTGGGTGTAGGGCCTGATCAGAGCCTGGAGGTACTGAGGTGCCGTTCCCCTCACAGCTCCGTAGGCAAGCACCATGGTCTTGTAGCGGATGCGAGCTTCAACTGGAAGCCAGTGGAGAGAACGGAGGAGCGGGGTGCAAAAACAACTTCTTTACCTTTTTTCCATCTAAAGGGATAGTTTACTCAGAATACAAATTAACATCATGCTCCACCTACCTTGGCTGTATTTGATTCAAGAAGGCAGTTTTGAGATATTTAGCTTCCTTAAAGCTGCAGTATGTAACTTTTTGGGTGACCGACCAAATTCACATTGAAATGCGTGTTATAAATCTGTCATTCTCATTGAAAGTAAGTCTAAGAAGCTATACATCTGTTCTATGGGCACCATTTCTATGCTTCCCATTCTTAAGTTTAATTTTTGCATCTTTTACTTTCAGTTTTGTACACCAGCTCCAAACAGCTGAAAACACTATATTTTTGGTTATGGACAAGAGATATGTCACGGGGGTTTAGATGGTACAATGATTCTCTACACCAGGGGTACTCAACTCTTGCCCTACGAGGTCCAGAGCCTGCTGGTTTTCTTTTCTACCTGATAATTAATTGCACACACCTGGTGTCCCAGTTCTAAATCAATCCCTGATTAGAGGGGAACAATTAAACATTGCAGTGGAACTGGCTTTGAGGTCCAGAGTTGAGTTTGAGGGCTCGACACTACACTTGCTGGTTTTGTCACATAAACTGAAATTAGGTGAACTATTAGAATTTTAGCAACCGGAACATGGCAGAGTGATTTATGGTTAGTGCATCTTTAATAGACATATTTTGTTACTTCTTTTGTTATTTTGTAACATAACACTTTGGTAATTGCATTTTAATTGCATAAGAATGAGCTGATAGTTTATGTAACTACTGTACAGAAGAGGAAGTGTGACTGTTCCTTACTCCACTTATTTAAAAAAACATTATGCAATTATAAAACAATTTCCAAACAACTTGATGTCGAGCGTTACTGAATTACCTTTTGTCTTACTCATTATGTGATAATCATTTTAAAGCTGCAAAAGTAGTCTACTCTAATGTTTGTTTCTTCATCAAATATTTGGCAGCCATCAAATAAATATTTTTTTGTTATCAAATAACTTGCATATATTTAAATACCTTCAAATATTATATGTTTTCTGAGACCTGTATTTAAAAATCAGTTAACTCTATATAAACTATATTCAACTACCCGAGTAGTACAAAAGTTTTTTTTATATAAACTAAAAAATGCAACTATTTTCTGCCCAGGTATGGTGTATGTGAAGCCAGTATCGCACCCTAAATAACTTATTATCCAAAGATGTCATAAGAGTTAAATCCATGAGAAAATCTCATCATCTTCCCTCTGAGATCGTTCATCACACAGGTCTGTTTCATATTACACTCCATGGCCAATGGTCTTTGACAGTTCTCTTTGTCTGATTCATGCAGTCCCCCTCTTCTCCCTCCATACTCATTTAAATCAATTAAGATGAGAGTTTTTCTCATGCAAGAGAGAGCACATTACAATGACAACTTACAACTTTCTCACCATGGCTGAGATTACTTTGTACTCTATGAAACACTGACAAGCTATGTCTGTCAGTCTAGTCTGTGTGGTCAGGTACTGTCCAGATTCATGTTTAGTTTTAGTTCCTCAGCCTCAGTGTCGGTGTGGTTCAACGGTTGACCAGAGTAGAGCCCGGAGCGGTTCACTCCCTGACCAGTGTCTGTGTGGTTCAACGGTTGACCAGAGTAGAGCCCGGAGCGGTTCACTCCCTGACCAGTGTCTGTGTGGTTCAACGGTTGACCAGAGTAGAGCCCGAAGCGGTTCACTCCCTGACCAGTGTCGGTGTGGTTCAACGGTTGACCAGAGTAGAACCCGGAGCGGTTCACTCCCTGACCAGTGTCGGTGTGGTTCAATGGTTGACCAGAGTAGAGCCCGGAGCGGTTCACTCCCTGACCAGTGTCGGTATGGTTCAACGGTTGACCAGAGTAGAGCCCGGAGCGGTTCACTCCCTGACCAGTGTCGGTGTGGTTCAACGGTTGACCAGAGTAGAGCCCGGAGTGGTTCACTCCCTGACCAGTGTCGGAGGACATTCTTGTGCTGTGATACAAGCGGGCAGAAAGGCAGGCAGGCATGGCGCCATGTGAAACCTGTCACACAGTGACACAGAGTACAGAACAGCCGGTCTGTCCTCTCACTGGTCAGCAGCATAAACAACCCTGCCTGCCAATCTATCAACAACTACCAGGCCTGGATAGTAAAGGAAACATATCCTATCCTATGCTCAGAGTTGGATATAATATGGTGTGGTATGACATAGCATAGGCCAATATGTTATGATAATGATCTAGTATAATATAGTCGAAATGGCTTGATAGCCCCAGGTCAGTGTCAGAGGAAAGAGCCAGTCTAGCTGACTCATTGAGGTTTTGTGCTTACGGTGCACTTTGGGCTCAATAGGCATCCCACAGCAGTGTCAGCAGCACCGATGATGTGCCTCTAGTATCCCGTCACACTACCTTCACATCTAAAAAAGGACATCATCATGGAGTCCCCATAACAAACCCATCACCCATCAACACCACACCTGGTTCACAGTGCCTGGGAGAGACCAGCAGCATCCATGTGGAACTATACTGCACTAACATCACTTCAGATCAGAACACACACAGTCCTGTTGCCTCATTGATTCATGGCTTCAGTGCCCCATTGGGGAACAGGCAGGTGGATTGAGCTCTGTGACACACGTGACACCCTGAGTACAGGACCAACCCATGACAGAGACTGAGCACAATGCAGTCACACACACACACACACACACACACACACACACACACACACACACACACACACACACACACACACACACACACACACACACACACACACACACACACACACACACACACACACACACACACACACACACACACTCTCATTACCATCACCAGTGCATTTGCATCTGGCCTCAGGAACCTGAAGGCAAATTTCCTGAAATGGCTCTTTATCTAATGGGACAATGAACGACTATCCAGCTGCCATTAATCTAATTTATCAAATCAAATAACAACTCCACAAGGAGGGAGAGAGGGAAAGATGGAGAGAAGGAGCAAGAAAAAAAATAATGAAAAAGAGGAGAGAGAGGTAGAGAGGAGAGAGACGGGAGAAAGTTGTGAAGAGAGAAGGAGAGCGTGTGTCCTCTGATAACACTCCTACCCGTCCGTCCCTGCCACTGTGTTTACAACAACCCTCTCCGGACAGCAGAGCCCTGTGAGACCCAGAGACACAACCAGGCACAACGTGGATGGGAGGGAAGAGCAGAGGCAACACTGGGTTCATTCTGCTGATGAATGATTGGCTGGGTAGAAATTCACCTCAGAGAGCAGAGCGCACTTCCTGGAACAGACGGACACTGTGCCCAGATGAGGCCTAGCAGAGAACACCAATGAATTCTATAAAAAGACATGGATTCATCCAACACACAGTCCTGATAGTTTTCCGAATGGTAGTGCAGGGGGAGGCAGGTAGCCTAGTGGTTAGAGGAGGGGGAGGCAGGTAGCCTAGTGGTTGGAGGAGGGGAGGCAGGTAGCCTAGTGGTTAGAGGAGGGGAGGCAGGTAGCCTAGTGGTTAGAGGAGGGGAGGCAGGTAGCCTAGTGGTTAGAGGAGGGGGAGGCAGGTAGCCTAGTGGTTAGAGGAGGGGGAGGCAGGTAGCCTAGTGGTTAGAGGAGGGGAGGCAGGTAGCCTAGTGGTTAGAGGAGGGGGAGGCAGGTAGCCTAGTGGTTAGAGGAGGGAAGGCAGGTAGCCTAGTGGTTAGAGGAGGGGGAGGCAGGTAGCCTAGTGGTTAGAGGAGGGGGAGGCAGGTAGCCTAGTGGTTAGAGGAGGGGGAGGCAGGTAGCCTAGTGGTTAGAGGAGGGGGAGGCAGGTAGCCTAGTGGTTAGAGGAGGGGAGGCAGGTAGCCTAGTGGTTAGAGGAGGGGAGGGTTAGCCTAGTGGTTAGAGGAGGGGGAGGCAGGTAGCCTAGTGGTTAGAGGAGGGGAGGCAGGTAGCCTAGTGGTTAGAGGAGAGGGAGGCAGGTAGCCTAGTGGTTAGAGGAGGGGAAGGCAGGTAGCCTAGTGGTTAGAGGAGGGGGAGGCAGGTAGCCTAGTGGTTAGAGGAGGGGAGGCAGGTAGCCTAGTGGTTAGAGGAGGGGAGGCAGGTAGCCTAGTGGTTAGAGGAGGGGGAGGCAGGTAGCCTAGTGGTTAGAGGAGGGGGAGGCAGGTAGCCTAGTGGTTAGAGGAGGGGGAGGCAGGTAGCCTAGTGGTTAGAGGAGGGGGAGGCAGGTAGCCTAGTGGTTAGAGGAGAGGGAGGCAGGTAGCCTAGTGGTTAGAGGAGAGGGAGGCAGGTAGCCTAGAGTTAGAGCGTTGGGCCATTAACCGAAAGGTGTCTAGATCGAATCCCTGAGCGAACAATGTACAAATCTGTCGTTCTGCCCCTGAACAAGGCAGTTAACCCACTGTTCCTAGGCCGTCATTGTAAATAAGAATTTGTTCTTAACTGACTTGCAGAGTTAAATAAAGGTTCAAATAAAATAAAATTAGTGTGTCTGGAGTCGTTCGGCAAAAAGGTGCAATTAAAGGATTAATGGTGTTCAATGTGAGAGCGCCCATTCAGCCATCTCACTGGGGAATTGGACAGGGGGGCATATTCTCATGAACTTAACAGGCATTAACGTCTTTGTCTTGGGATGAAAGCACTGAACAGAGCACAACACCCATACTGTACACACTCTCCTTTCATCTGAGAGGAGAGAGTCATTTTACTGTCAAGGATGTGGACTGAGGACTTCATTAAGAATGCGTCTAATTATGATAGATGTGTATTCCTCCTCCATCCCTCCATTGACTAAGAAAGGGTGTAATACATGCAAATATAATGGTTTGGCCTGGCTCTGGATATCCAACCAGAACTGAAGGCTCTGTCCCGATATGCAGCTCCCAGGTGTCTCTACACGCTAATTACCTCAAGGTTTAATTTACACAGCGCTGCAATTTGTCGGCATTAGAGAATCACAGATCGTGAGGAGGGGAATGGGACACACACACACAGACACACACGCCTGGAGACTCCATTCCCAGAGAAAGCTGGCATCGGCATGCATACTTCACTAAGCTCATGGCTGAGACAAACTAAGTTAACTGATATAAGCTGGAGTGGATGCTGGTGTCCACTGTGTTATGCAACAGCCCTTCGAGCTAGAAGACAAGTCCTTTGTTGCTCCGTTACAGTAAAGCTTGTACGCCAAGCAGTGAGAAGTAGAGCAACACTGTAACTATGACAAGGAAGAGAAGCCAACATCATTATGTGAGATGGCCAACATTGGATTCCTATGGACACAGACTGATGGGAGACTGTCTGAGAGAGAGTTCCGTCCCTCCTGGTTTGGGTTGGAGGGAAGCGTCTTTAACCTGCCTTTGTTCCACACAAAGGAGTTATCCTCTCCCCTCCATAGGCATGGAGGCCCTGCTGCCTGCAGCCACACAAAGGCAGGCAGGATCACATGACTTGCTGCTGATCAGTCAGCAGGCAGGCTGGCACAGCAGACAGACAGCCCAGCTTGCTCCTCACAATTACACACTCAACTCTGCCTCTGTCACAGTCACTCACACAACACATCTCTACATAATGGAGCAAGGGAGGATCCAGCATCACAGAGATAGAGGCTTCATGCACACACACACACACACACACACACACACACACACACACACACACACACACACACACACACACACACACACACACACACACACACACACACACACACACACACACACACACACACACACACACACACACACACATATATATGAGAGCATGCACAAATACAAAGACACAAAAACCCCAGCACTACCAAACAAGTACACACACTATCTGATGCACAGTGAATGAGGAATGGGGAGTTACAGAGAAATCAAATATCCCAACTGAATGAATAAAAAAATAAACTTTAGACTCTCTAAATATTGCGACCTATAAAAACCAATCAAAAAACAAACAAAAAAAACAACAACAAAAAAATCGATCAATGATAGGAATCTCATTTCCCTAACCAAATTAAACTCCTGACTCGCTGCCAGGCCCAATTGTTACTGGACTTTTAGATACATTTTTTGGCACAGCTTCCTCCTTCAAATATCCCTCCTTCATGGTGAATTGGCAGAGTGGTGTATTAGAACCAGGGCAAACCTCAAATAGCTCAGCCAGGTGTGCAGAGGAGCACAGTCAGATTACCGCTAGGAGCATCTGACAAACACCTGGCCTGTTTCAGTCTCTCCTTCTATCCCTCTAAGACTAGGGGGTTACAGTCAGTGGTACATTGCGGTCATGCTTATTCTCTGCAGTATCTGTCCAGGGTCTAACATATTGATGTGGTTCCTGTTGGTTTCTTTTCCAGGTATTGTATGATGACGTGTGTTCATCTGTGTCAGGAATTAACTCTGTGCCCCTACTCCCACCATCACTAAGGAGAGCAAGTAGCCTAACTAACCTCAGTTCTATGAGAGAGAGAGGGAGAGAAAGAGAGAGAGAGAGAGAGAGAGAGAGAGAGAGAGAGAGAGAGAGAGAGAAAGAAAGAAAGAAAGCGAGAGAGAGAAAGCGAGAGAGAGAGAGAGAGAGAGAGAAAGCGAGAGAGAGAAAGCGAGAGAGAGAAAGCGAGAGAGAGAAAGCGAGAGAGAGAGAGAAAGCGAGAGAGAGCGAGAGAGAGAGAGAGAGAGAGCGAGAGAGAAAGCGAGAGAGAGAGAGAGAGAGAGAGAGAGAGAGAGAGAGAGAGAGAGAGAGAGAGAGAGAGAGAGCGAGAGAGAGAGAGCGAGAGAGAGAAAGCGAGAGAGAGAAAGCGAGAGAGAGAAAGAGAGAGAGAGAGAGAGAGGAGAGAGAGCGAGAGAGAGAGAGAAAGCGAGAGAGAGAGAGAAAGCGAGAGAGAGAGAGAAAGCGAGAGAGAGAGAGAGAGAAAGTAAGAGAGAGCGAGAAAGCGAGAGAGAGAGCGAGAGAAAGCGAGAGAAAGCGAGAGAGAGCGAGGGAGAGAGAGAAAGCGAGAGAGAGAGAGAGAGAGAGAGAGAGAAAGCGAGAGAGAGAGAAAGCGAGAGAGAGAGAGAAAGCGAGAGAGAGAGAGAAAGCTAGAGAGAGAGAGAGCGAGTGAGAGAGAGCGAGAAAGCGAGAAAGCGAGAGAGAGAGAGAGAAAGCGAGAGAGAGAGAGAAAGCGAGAGAAGAGAGAAAGCGAGAGAGAGAGCGAGAAAGCGAGAGAGAAAGCGAGAGAGAGAGAAAGCGAGAGAGAGAGCGAGAGAGAGAGCGAGAGAGAGAGTGAGAGAGTGAGAGAGAGAGCGAGAGAGAGAGCGAGAGAGTGAAAAAGCGAGAGAGAGAAAGCGAGAGAGAGCGAGAGAGCGAGAACGCGAGAGCGAGAACGCGAGAGAGAGAAAGCGAGAGAGAGAGAGAGAAAGCGAGAGAGCGAGAGAGCGAAAAAGCGGAGAGAGGAAGCGAGAGAGAGCAAGAGAGAGCGAGAGAGAGCGAGAGAGAGCGAGAGAGAGCGAGAGAGAGCGAGAGAGAGCGAGAGAAAGCGAGAGAGAGCGAGAGAAAGCGAGAGAGAGTGAGAGAGAGAACGCGAGAGAGAGAGAGAGAACGCGAGAGAGAGTGAGAGAAAGCGAGAGAGAGAGAGAGAGAGAAAGCGAGAGAGAGAGAGAGAGAGAAAGCGAGAGAGAGAGAGAGAGAGAGAGAAAGCGAGAGAGAGAGAGAGAGAGAAAGCGAGAGAGAGAGAGAGAGAGAAAGCGAGAGAGAGAGAGAGAAAGCAAGAGAGAGAGAGAGAAAGCGAGAGAGAGAGAGAGAAAGCGAGAGAGAGAGAGAGAAAGCGAGAGAGAGAGCGAGAAAGCGAGAGAGCGAGAGAGCGAAAAAGCGGAGAGAGAAAGCGAGAGAGAGCGAGAGAGAAAGCGAGAGAGAGCGAGAGAGAGCGAGAGAGAGCGAGAGAGAGCGAGAGAGCGAGCGAGAGAGAGCGAGAGAGAGCGAGAGAGAGCGAGAGAGAGAGAGAGCGAGAGAGAGCGAGAGAGAGCGAGAGAGAGCGAGAGAGAGCGAGAGAGAGCGAGAGAGAGCGAGAGAAAGCGAGAGAAAGCGAGAGAAAGCGAGAGAAAGCGAGAGAAAGCGAGAGAGAGTGAGAGAAAGTGAGAGAGAGTGAGAGATCACTCAGGAGACTGGTAGAGTGCAACATGGTGGTTCAGTATCATTCACAGATTAATTACTGAGAAAGTAAGGTGTCATGACTCATATGTGATTCAGGGGAATAGACTGGAATTGTGTATATAGAGATATATATAGAGATATATATATATATATATATATATATATGTGTTCCCTTGTCTCTCTTGTTGTGTTGTTTTCTATTTTTAATCCCAGGCCCCCGTCCCCGCAGGAGGCCTTTTTGCCTTTTGGTTGGTCATCATTAGGGATAAGAATTTGTTGCCTAGTTAAATAAAGTTTAAAAATATATAATGCTGTACAAAAGTTGTTCCGTATTATATTTAACTGTAAAAGGCAGGCCTATTATTGCTTCAGATACAAACAGTTTGTAAGTGTTTGGGTTTTTATTAGCTTCTGCAATCTGTATTGAAATGAGAGGTAAAAGGGTCTAACGTTTGCCTGCATAATGGCCAAATAAAACAATGTCTGATCGTTACATAACCCTATCCTTGACTGCTAGTTTTCACCTCTCCATGGTGAGCTGCCAATGATCCTCATAGAATATAATACATCAAATAGACTCACCCAGAAGTTGTTCTTGAAGAACGCCATCTTCACTCAGAGAGTTTTATAGGGATCTGTAATTACGTGAGAGGGGAGGAAACCATTAGAGACAGGACAGAAACGAGGCGACAGCCCTCAGCTCTCCTCTGTATCAGTGACCAGAGTCAGCCGGTGGCACTGAACCAACATTCACTCCAATAATGAGACAACTCTACATATTAATTGTTGTTTTCCCTGTGCTGAATTGCAATTGATCTCTAGCTGTGGGCTGAATCGCCCCTTGTACAGACACTGTAACAATAAATTGGGCTACGTGAAAAGCCTCCTCTCAGGCCCAAAAACAGACACAGAGACACTTTAGTGTATAAAGAATAAAGTAGAAACTTCTGTTGCGGTCTTATTAAAAACAAGCTGATGTAGGCAAGGCAACAATAGATACAGTTTAATGAAGACCAGTGTCCTGAGGGGACAGCCAGGGGTTAACAGTTCACTTCAAAGAGACTGAGAGGCTGACACAGGGAGGGGAGGGAAGAGAGAGAGAGAGAGAGAGAGAGAGCGAGGCAAGAGAGAGAGAGAGAGCGAGGCAAGAGAGAGAGAGAGGGCGAGGCAAGAGAGAGAGAGAGAGCGAGGCAAGAGAGAGAGAGAGAGCGAGGCAAGAGAGAGAGAGAGAGCGAGGCA
This sequence comes from Oncorhynchus gorbuscha, assembly GCF_021184085.1. Lineage (NCBI taxonomy): Eukaryota > Metazoa > Chordata > Actinopteri > Salmoniformes > Salmonidae > Oncorhynchus > Oncorhynchus gorbuscha. The sequence goes on from NC_060187.1 coordinate 35,178,752, forward strand.
AGAGGGATAGAGCGAGGCAAGAGGGATAGAGCGAGGCAAGAGGGATAGAGCGAGGCAAGACGGAGAGAGCGAGGCAAGACGGAGAGAGCGGGGAAGACGGAGAGAGCGGGGGAAGACGGAGAGAGCGGGGAAGACGGAGAGAGCGGGGAAGACGGAGAGCGGGGAAGACGGAGAGAGCGGGGAAGACGGAGAGAGCTGGGGGAAGACGGAGAGAGCGGGGGAAGACGGAGAGAGCTGGGGGAAGACGGAGAGAGCGGGGAAGACGGAGAGAGCTGGGGGAAGACGGAGAGAGCGGGGAAGACGGAGAGAGCGGGGAAGACGGAGAGTGGGGGAAGACGGAGAGAGCGGGGAAGACGGAGAGAGCTGGGGGAAGACGGAGAGAGCGGGGGAAGACGGAGAGAGCTGGGGGAAGACGGAGAGAGCGGGGGAAGACGGAGAGAGCTGGGGGAAGACGGAGAGAGCGGGGGAAGACGGAGAGAGCGGGGGAAGACGGAGAGCGGGGGAAGACGGAGAGAGCGAGGGAAGACCGAGAGAAGACCGAGAGAGAAAGAGAGAGAGCCACCAAGGAGAGTGTGCCCTATCAAGATTAATAAAGATCTCCACAGTGTGATCACTCAGTCTGTCTGTGTGTGCAGTTTAGAGCTGAGAGGCTACGCTATGGGTCTCTAGCCAATAGCCATATCTCTAATACCATCCCCCAGAGCCACCTCCCAGAAGGTATACTAAGGTAAGGTCACACACAAAGAGCCTCCACAACACAATGAATCAACAGGAACCTTGGTCTCTTCTCTGACTGTGAAGTGAGAATTGCGGCTATGGACTTCTATGGGAAGGGATTATGGGCTTCTATGGGAAGGGACTATGGGAGGCAGGAGGAAACATAGCAACAGCTGCACATACACCCTCTGACCCCCTATAGCGTTTCTCCACCCACCCACACTGCTGTGGGGGATTTAATTCCTGCTCAAGTAGCTCCTAACTCTCTGCTCATCATGAATAATAGTAGCCAGAAGAGATTCCAAGCACATAGCAAAGGTGAATGACTCTGAGCGCGTACAAGTGAGTGTGTGTGCATGAGTGTGAGGACCCTGCAGTCCCAGTGTTTCACCCAGGGCAGGCCTGGTTGTGGGTTCCTATTATTCTGTTGAGAGGAGAGAGGGCTTTATCTTTGCTGGCACAGAGGAGCGACCTGGCGTTCGACAGGGGAACACACACGAAAAGATCTCTCTCTCACACACACACACACCCCGTTAATTAACTCAGCGCTAGAAGTCGTTTGGCAGCATGGCTCAGGGCTGAAAGTGAGACGCTGCAGCCAGCTACCAAGTACCCACTCTGTTCTACGCAACACAGACCCAGGGTGATAGAGAAGAGGAGACGTAGCAGTGATGGAATCAGTAAGACAGAGGGATCACACAGGGCTGCTGGCTTCACACAGGGCTGCTGAGGAGAGACTGATGAGTGGCTAGAATAGATGACATTCAGCTACCTTGATCAGGATTCAACCTGACCTTTACAGAAATCACACCTCTACAAAGACTACAACAGTGTTGTGCATTGGGATTCCTCTGGTTAATTAATATCCAAAATAACTGAGGCTGAAGCGGATCATGGTGGGCTGCTGTGGAAGTTGCTGTGGTGGAACCATCTGGTACATGCTGAGTCACTGAGAGTCACAGAGGGTCAGAGCGAGAGAGAGAAGCATTCTCCACAGCCGAGAGCCTCAACAGATGTGGGTGGACTGATAAGGAATATGATTTTAAAAAGCACATAACAAAAAATATATATATATATTTTCGGGTAAAGTAATGGAAAGCACCCAGGAATACCTTGTGGGTTAAAGGATACACTTGACTGGACACAATAATAGGCTAGCCAGCTTGGCCTAACATTTGTTCCTTTCGGTGTCTTTACAGCTCAGTATTAGTGAGTTTATACAGTAATGCGTCGTGTTACCTCCTCCCTGGACTGGGCTGGGCTTCTGCCGGTTCCTCTGCTGATTGTGAGAGAATGGCAGACAGGCTAGTGGTGGTTTAGTCTAGGACCATAGCCAGGGCTGTGCTAGGCTATCACCAGCACACAGCAGTGGAGAAGAAGCCATATCAGCACAGAGCCCAGGCTCTAGTCTAGATGACCTGCCATGACAAACTAGGACTTTAAAAAAAGAATACATTTCCAGTCCCCCCCACCAACTGTCCCTTCCTCTTGTTTTGCCAGTCAATAACTGCCATCTCTCCACCCATATTCAGCCTCCCTCTCTTTTCACTGTGATGGAGGTCATTGGAGTGGGGCTACTGGCAGATTCTTCTCTCTGGATTGACAGTTCAGCAGAGGCTCCTGCATGCTCCTTATATCCCCACACCACCCTCTTTCAGCTCGTCTCTGTCAGGGCATGAGGCTGGGAGGGAATTGACTTACTCCCACAGCCATCTTCATTGACAAGTGGCAAACCCAGAGATCTACCTCCTCCATCTTGGAAAAGGGAGAAAATGGGTAAAAGTAATGACACGTCGAAGAATCGATTGAAGATGGTCTGCTAGGGTCTTAACGGTCCCATGTGTCACTGGCAGCAGAGGAAGTCAAGAAGAACCGAAAGAAAGGGTGGGTAGGTGGAGGATGAAACAAGAGAAAAGTAAGAGAAGGCTTTAAAAAAATGTTTTACCTTTATTTAACCAGGCAAGTCAGCTAAGAACACATTCTTATTTTCAATGACGGCCTGGGAACAGTGGGTTAACTGCCTGTTTAGGGGCAGAACGACAGATTTGTACCTTGTCAGCTCGGGGGTTTGAACTCGCAACCTTCCGATTACTAGTCCAACGCTCTAACCACTAGGCTACCCTGCCGCCTTTGACAGGGAACAAACTGCGACGAGGTGAACGAGAAATGGAAGAGAACTGAAGAGAGAGCAACCACCAATCAACACACTCTCCTACACTAAATAACAGAGATACCGCAGTAGAGCTCTAAAATGCATGTGATGATAGCAGTGACCTTTAGATAAATCCTCTCTCTGAGGTCTAACACATCTATAATGTGTCTCGCCAAACTTTCGTAACTGTAGGTGTTTTCCAAGGACAGCAACAGGGAGAGCTCCTGTGTAGCTAGTCAGTCACACAGTCCTTCATCAAACCTGATGTGGCAGGTAGCGGAGCAGAGGTAATTCCGTCAGACCCATTTTGCAGTGCCCACTACCCACAGAAAATCTATGTACAGTGTGTGCAAATCTAGAAGAGTAGGGAGGTATAAGTGAATAAATAGGCCATGGATGCAAAATAATTACAATTTAGCATTAACACCGGAATGACAGATGTTCACATGATGATGTGCAAGTAGAGATACTGGGGTGCAAAAGAGCAGGAGGGTAAGTAACAATATGGGGATAAGGTAGTTGGGTGTGCTATTTACAGATTGGCTGTGTACAGGTACAGTGATTGGTAAGCTGCTCTGACAGCTGATGCTTAAGACTATAAGACTCCAGCGATTTTTGCAATTCGTTCCAGTCATTGGCAGCAGGGAACTGGAAGGAAAGGCGGCCAAAGGAAGTGTTGGCTTTGGGGATAACCAGTGAAATATACCTGCTGGAGCACGTGCTAGGGGTGAGTGTTGCTATGGTGACCAGGGAGCTAAGATAAGGCGGGGCTTTAACTAGCAAAGACTTATTGATGACTTGGAGCCAGTGGGTTTGGCAACGAATATGTAGTGAGGGCCAGCCAACGAGAGCATACAGGTCACAGTGGTGGGTAGTATATGGGGCTTTGGTGACAAAACGGATGGCACTGTGATAAACTACATCCAGTTTGCTGAGTAGAGTGTTGGAGGCTCTTTTGTAAATGACATCGCCGAAGTCAAGGATCGGTAGGATAGTCAGTTTTACGAGGGTATGTTTGGCAGCATGAGTGAAGGAGGCTTTGTTGTGAAATAGGAAGCCAATTCTAGATTTAATTTTGGATTGGAGATGCTTCATCTGAGTCTGGAAGGAGAGTTTACAGTCTAACCAGACACCTAGGTATTTGTAGGTGTCCACATATTCTAAGTCAGAACTGTCCAGAGTAGTGATGCAAGTCGGGCGGGAGGGTACGGGCAGCAATTGGTTGAAGAGCATGCATTTAGTTTTACAAGCATTTAAAAGCAGTTGAAGGCCTCGGAAGGAGTGTTGTATGGCATTGAAGCTCATTTGGAGGTTTGTTAGCACAGTGTCCAAAGAAAGGCTGGACGTATACAGAATGGTGTCGTCTGCGTAGAGGTGGATCAGAGAATCACAAGCAGCAAGTGCGACTTCATTGATATATACAGAGAAAAGAGTCGGCCCAAGAATTGAACCCTGTGGTACCCCCATAGAGATAGCCAGAGGTCCGGACAACAGGCCCTCCGATTTGACACACTGAACTCCATCTGAGAAGCAGTTGTTGAGCCAGGCAAGGCAGTCATTTGAGAAGCCAAGGCTATTAAGTATGCCGATAAGAATGTGGTGTTTGACAGAGTCGAAAGCCTTGACCAGGTCAATGAAGACGGCTGCACAGTATTGTCTGTTATCGATGGCGGTTATGATATCGTTTTGGACCTTGAGCATGGCTGAGGTGCACCCATGACCAGCTCGGAAACCAGATTCCATAGTGCGATTCAAAATGGTCGTTGATCTGCTTGTTAACTTGGCTTTCGAAGATTTTAGAAAAGGCAGGGCAGGATGGATATAGGTTTGTAACAGTTTTGGTCTAGAGTGCCTCCCCTTTGAAGAGGGGGATGACCGCGGCAGTTTTCCCATCTTTGGGGATCTCAGACGATACGAAAGAGAGTCGCGTAATAGGGGTTGCAACAATTTTAGAAAGAGAGGGTCCAGATTGTCTAGCACAGCTGATTTGTAGGGATCCATATTTTTCAGCTCTTTCAGAACATCAGCTGTCTGGATTTTGGTGAAGGAGAAGGGGGGGGGGGGAACTTGGGGCAAGTTACTGCAGGGGGTGCTGAGATGTTGGCCGGGGTGGGGGTAGCCAGATGGAAAGCATGGCCAGCCGTAGAAAAATGCTTATTGAAATGATCAATTATTGTTGTTTTATCGGTGGTGACAATGTTTCCTACCATCAGTACAGTAGGCAGCTGGGAGGAGGTGCTCTTATTCTCCATGGACTTTACAGTGTCCCAAAACTGTTTGGAATTAGTGCTACAGGATGCAAACTTCTGTTTTAAAAAGCTAGCTTTCCTAACTGACTGAGTGTATTGGTTCCTGACTTCCCTGAAAAGTTGCATATCGCTGGGGCTATTCGATGCTAATGCAGAACGCCACAGGATGTTTTTGTGCTGGTCAAGGGCAGGCAAGTCTGGGGTGAACCAAGGGCTATATCTGTTAGTTCTACATTTTTTGAATGGGGCATGCTTATTTAAGATGGAGAGGAAAGCACTTTTAAAGACCAACCAGGCATCCTCTACTGACGGGATGAGGTCAATATCCTTCCAGGATACCCGGGCCAGGTCGATTAAAAAGGCCTGATCGTTGAAGTGTTTTAGGGAGCGTTTGACCACGGACCCATTACGCACGCAGGCAAGGATCGCTGAGATCCTGGTTGATGACGGCGGAGGTATATTTAGAGGGCAAGTTGGTCAGAATGATATCTAAGAGGGTGCCCATGGTTACGGATTTAGGGTTGAACCTGGTAGGTTCCTTGATAATTTGTGTGAGGCTGAGGGCATCTAGCTTAGATTGTAGGACGGCCGGGGTGTTAAGCATGTCCCAGTTTAGGTAACCTAACATTACGAACTCTGAAGATCGATGGGGGGGCAATCAATTCACATATGGTGTGCAGGGCACAGCTGGGGGTCTATAACAAGTGGCAACTGTGAGAGACTTGTTTCCGAAAAGGTGGATTTTTAAAAGTAGAAGCTCAAATTGTTTTGGCACTGACCTGGACAGTATGACAGAGCTCTGCAGGCTCTCTCTGCAGTAGATTGCAACTCCGCCTTCTTGGCAGTTCTATCTTGTCGGAAAATGTTATAGTTAGGAATGGAAATTTCAGGATTTTTGGTGGCCTTCCTAAGCTAGGCTTCAGACACAGCTAGGACATATGGGTTGGTGAAGTGTACTAAAGCAGTGAATAAAACAAGCGTAGGGAGGAGACTTCTAATGTTAACATGCATGAAACCAAGGCTTTTACGGTTACAGAAGTCAACAAATGAGAGTGCCTGGGGAAAGGGAGTGGAGATAGGCGCTGCAGGGCCTGGGTTAACTTCTACAACACCAGAGGAACAGAGGAGGAGTAGGATAAGGGTACGGCTAAAGGCTATAAGAACTGGTCGTCTAGAGCATTCGGAACAGAGAGTATAAGGAGCAGATTTCTGGGCACGGAAGAATAGATTCAAAGCATAATGTACAGACAAGGGTATGTTAAGATGTAGCCTACATGCAATCATTGATTGCCCTATTCACTAGCTTGATGTAATGTGGTGTTGCTGTATCAATTCTGACATCATCACTAGAACACCATCAAGCTGTACACACACGAACAAACCTATGCTTGTGTAAAATGCACTCTCCCTCCTCTACCCAGGCAGCAGCAGAATCATATGGCAGAACCAAAGTATGCTCTCCTCCCTGCCCTTCCATTGGAGCTGAATGTGTTGTTGTCCCTATAGCATATCGTAGGGTCCAGGACAGTCTAAGACACTGAGCCAGCCTGCCAGGCATCACTTCCAGCACAGACAGACCCGCCACTGAGCAGAGCATGACATCATGGTGAGTACTGGCAGTCCATTCAGAATGAATGGATGTCTGTGTAGAAGGCATCAAGGGCGTAACAGAACATTTTTTTAAACACACAAATCAATACATTTGCATAGTCCAGCTGCTAATTGAGACCTGAAAAAAAAATATATATAGATCCAAATGTCTACACAAGAAAGCTCTCTCTCTCAGCTCCTTCACAGTGTTTTATTTTGGGTCACTATGTGCTTTTGGGCGACCCAGATAAGAAACATAATTGATAACACGAGGTGCTGAACAACATCAGAGCTCTCCTCCTTTTCTACTGCAACACAAACAGCAACATCCATATTATATGGAATTACGCTAAATAGATTTGACATCACAGTAGTCAGCCACCATGTCAACAACATGTGATGCATTTCGACACGATTTGGTAATCCTAATATTGAGCTCCCCTTAGTTATCACTGGTCCACTTAGCACAGCTTGAAGTGGACCAGTAACCCAGAATAGAGAGAGGTCTGTTCCTGCAGCCAGCAGCCATCCCCATGGTGGATACTGGTGGCCAGTGAGCTCCATCTGCTAGAGACCCTATGCTTAGCAGCATGGCCAGCGGCTGCAAAGGCCCTGCCTCCTGCCTCCCGGCTCTGCCCTGCTTGGCAAGATCAAAGGGAGGCCACGGCTAGCGGCTCCGTAGCCTACATTACAGGCAGGGGATCTCCATAATTAATTAATACAGCATACAGTATCACAATACTGTGTGGGTGAGCTGAGAAGGGAGCGAGAGGGAGCCAGCTAAATCATGAGGACAGAAAATCCTTAAAGGGATACTTCGGGAATTTTGGCAATGAGGCCCTTTATCTATTTCCCCAGTCAGATGAACTCTGACTCTGGGGAAGTACATAAAGGGCCTCCTTGCCAAAATTCCGAAGTATCCCTTTCAGGATCAATTGAGAGGCTTCTTTTCCCCGGTGACATAAAATGTGTGATTTGAGTGCTCTGATTGCAGAGCGGAGTAGGCCCCCCGATATTGATGTGGTATTTTCCTTGCAGGCTGAGGCGGACGGCTTTGCATGAAGGCTATGATCAGAATTTGAGCTAATCAACAGCACAACACAGAGAGACACACAGTCATTTCAAATCTAAATGCAAAGTAGGACTCTTCCTCCCTCTGAATTTGCCTTTCTGCTTTCCCTCCTTGCTGCTCCCTGAACAGAGACACAACTGAAGCCTGCGGCAATGATAGCCCAGTCCAACACCATCCATCACCTAGCCTCGCCTCAGCCCCTGAAAGGCTGCGATGCGTCTCTGTTCGGTTCTGGGAGGAGAGCTAGCAGGGACCTGATGAGGGCAGCGGGTAGAGAGAGTGGCTGCTGAGGTGCCAGCCTGAACCCAGATCAACAGGCTGATGGGGGTCAAAGCAAAGCTTCCTCTGTTCAGCTCTGTGTTATCTCCAGCATTAAGGGCCTACCTGCTGCTGCCTGAGAGACCTGCTGGGGCCAGCAGCAGCAAGCAGCACTCAACTCACCTCTCCAGAAAAGCTGGATGGTTATGGCTTCAGATGCAGAGGTTCTCAGACTAAAGGGATGTTTTTACTGGCTTCAATAGGTCCGGTTTCTAATCAGGTACATCAACCCACCCATATTTCCCACCATGATTATCAAGTGAATTTCTGCCTCTGGTCAAACTAAAGCTGATAGAAATCTCCAAAATGAAAAGCTAACTAAGACAGAAAGGTAGATCGAGTTTTCAGAGTGCAACTCATAAATAAACATTTCTTAGCTGATTTTGTATGTTTGCCCACTGACAAGGAAATGATCAGTCTATAATTTTAATGGTAGGTTTATTTGAACAGTGACTACTCACTGTAACTACTCAAGAAGTCAACTGGCAAGAGGCCATGAAGTTAATACATATTTCTTCATATAATTGAAACCTCTCCACTTTACATCTCTTCATTCCCAGTCCCACCCATATGGAGCGATTTCAGTGCCAATAGAAATTGTATTTGAATTATTTTGTATTAGATTTTCATATTTTAAATTTGTAATGCACAGATTGAATCATTGAATTTGTAAATTGAACTTGCATTTCATGATTTTGAATTTAATTGAATATCGAATTCACTTTCAAATTCAGTTTAAATTAAATTCAATATTCAAATTCAACATTTATATAGGCCTATTCAGTTTCAATACGGTAGATATTGCATTCATTGTCTGTGTATCAAGTTCACAAACTATCATTTCAAGGTTGTCAAAGTTTCATATATTCAACTTCTCAGATGGATTCCGATTCATGTTTCAAATTCAGATTCAAAACCAGGGACAACAAACATGCTGATACTTTGCCAGCCAGGAAAGGGAGAGGGGAATAGATAGAATCAAACGCTGGTTGTGGTAAACAGAAACTTACGGAGGTTTCTGAAGCCAATGTGGCATATTGAATTTATTTTCTTACAATGAATTTGGCTCTAGCATTTGAACCGTTTTGGCTATAAGTTATTATGACCCCATTCCTGAAAGCTAAGACTCCGGAGCCTTCTGTTCCCCTCTATGATGTTTACAGGCTACATTAGAAGGCAGCGTCACAAAAAAAACTACATTTGACCCACATAAGAATATAGTTGAAATGCCTGTCATACCCCTTCTGATGATACCCTTCCACTCCCTATTTAATTTTGCTCGTGACTGACTGGGTTCGTACCAGGTCTCTTGCACGTCACAAGACTCTGTTAGCCCACTTAGCTAAAGCCTATAGGGAGAAGTTCAGGAAGTTCATGTAAAGGACAACCCGCTGCTTGCTTAACAAGTAAAGCTTCCCCCTGATTCAGCTCATACCAAGACTCGAACTCAAGACGTCTGCCTCGTAAACACGCATGGCCACCATCCTTAAGCATTCTAATCCACAACGCTACTGAAAAAAAATCCTTTGTCAATTGCGCAAGGAGCGACACTTCAGGCCGATGAGTGAGTTTCACAGATCCCCATGTGTTACATTCCCCCCCTTAACTTTTTATGGCTGCAGGGGCAGTATTGAGTAGCTTGGATGAAAGGTACCCATGGTAAATGGCCAGCTCCTCAGTCATAGTTGCTAATATTTGCATATTATTAGTATTGGATAGGAAACACTGAAGTTTCTAAAACTGTTTGAATTATGTCTGTGAGTATAACAGAACTCATGTAGCAGGCAAAAACCTGAGAAATTCCACTTCCTGTTTTTTTTCTGGAGGTGGCAGATATATGTAAATAACATTCTAAGGATTGATTCAGTACATCATTTGACATGGTTTCTACTGACTGTTACGGAACTTTTGGACATTTCGTCATGTTATAGTGGACCTGCTTTGTGACTTTGGAATTGTTTACCAAGCGCGTTAACCAAAGTAGCTAATTGGACATAAATAACAGACATTTTCAAACAAATCAAGCATTTATTGTGGACCTGGGATTTCTAGGACTGCATTCTGATGAAGTTCATCAAAGATAAGGAAACATTTATCATGTATTTTCTCGTTTCTGTTGACTCCAACATGGAGGCTAATTTGGCTACTGTTCTGAGCGCCATCTCAGATTATTGCATGGGTTGCTTTTTCCGTAAACTGCTTTTGAAATCTGACACAGTGGTTGCATTAACGAGTGGTATATCTATAATTCCATGTGTATAACTTGTATTATCATCTATATTTCTGTTGAAACGATGTGGCTATGCAAAATCACTTGATGTTTTTGGAACTAGTGAATCTAACGCGCCAATGTAAACTCCGATTTTTATATATAAATATGAACAAAACATGCATGTATGGTGTAACATGAAGTCCTATGAGTGTCATCTGATGAAGATCAAATTAATCACTAACCTTGAATTATCTTTATTTTTACTTTTTGTGAATGCTATATTTTGCTGGAAAATGTCTGTGCTTATAGTGGTTTGGTGGAGACCTAACATAATCGTTTGTAGTGCTTTCACTGAAAAGCCTATTTGAAATCGGACACTTTGGTGGGATTAACAACAAGAATAGCTTTAATATAAGACACATGTATGTTTTAATTTGGCGCCCTCTATTTTCACTGGTAGTTGTCATATCAATCCCGATATAGGGATTGTAGCCATAACAGGTTAACTTACTCCACAGCGACCTCAGTGGTTGAACCATTGTAAAGGACGTCTTGCCTGAAATACGAGACGCTCTGTTCCATTTTTAGTCCATTTTTAACCCAACTAGTCTAACAAGTTTGTTTTGTGTGCAAAACTATCATTATCTGGCAAATAATGGGAGCCTCAAGGAAACAATGGGCCAGTGTGGAGGCCTGGAGGAAAATAATTGATTGTGTGGAGGCCTGGTGTAAAAGAACGGGTCGTTGTTGAGGCCTGGTGTAAAAGAACGGGTCGTTGTTGAGGCCTGGTGGAAAAGAACGGGTCGTTGTTGAGGCCTGGAGGAAAAGAACGGGTCGTTGGGGAGGCCTGGAGGAAAAGAACGGGTCGTTGGGGAGGCCTGGAGGAAAAGAACGGGTCGTTGGGGAGGCCTGGAGGAAAAGAACGGGTCGTTGAGGAGGCCTGGAGGAAAAGAACGGGTCGTTGTGGAGGCCTGGAGGAAAAGAACGGGTCGTTGTGGAGGCCTGGAGGAAAATAACGGGTTGTTGTGGAGGCCTGGAGGAAAATAACAGGTCGTTGTGGAGGCCTGGAGGAAAATAACGGGTCGGTGTGTAGGCCTGGAGGAAAAGAACGGGTCGGTGTGTAGGCCTGGAGGAAAAGAACGGGTCGGTGTGTAGGCCTGGAGGAAAAGAACGGGTCGGTGTGTAGGCCTGGAGGAAAAGAACGGGTCGGTGTGTAGGCCTGGAGGAAAAGAACGGGTCGGTGTGTAGGCCTGGAGGAAAAGAACGGGTCAGTGTGTAGGCCTGGAGGAAAAGAATGGGTCGGTGTGTAGGCCTGGAGGAAAATAATGGGTCGGTGTGTTAGAAATGCCAAGGCTATGGGCCTCCTGAGTGGCGCAGAGGTCTAAGGCACTACATCGCAGTGCAAGAGGCGTCACTACAGATCCGGGTTAGATCCCCTGAGGTGGCACACAATTGACCCAGTGTCGTCCGGATTAGGGGAGAGTTTGGCCGGCTGGGATGTCCTTGTCTCATCGCGCTCTAGCGACTCCTTGTGGCAGCCAGGTGCATGCACGGTGACTTCGGTACACCAGCTGTACAGTGTTTCCTCCGACACATTGGTATGGCTGGCTTCCAGGTTAAGCGAGCAGTGTGTCAAGAAGCAGTGCGGCTTGGTCATGTTTCGGAGGACGCACTTTTCTGGACCTTCGCCTCTCCAGAGTCTGTACGGGAGTTGCAGCGATGGGACAAGACTGTAACTACCAATTGGATATCACAAAAAGGGGTAAATAAATTAATAAATACATGCCAGGGCTGATTTTTGGTCCCACTCTGACAGCTGGTTTGAAGTCTCTGGCATGGGTAGTCATTATAAGATTATTGGTTCTGTGACTTGGATGGGTCTCTTCATGGAGGAGGTCAAAGGGGGGTGAAGTGTAACACAGGTGGTTCCGTGACCACACTCGTGTGATGAGTAACTTGTCTGAGACATGAAAAGTTGCATTGTCTGGTGCACAGGAGACCTGGGTTACAACCCCATCAGTTAAACTAACACGTCTTCATCTCTCAGCCAAGGTTGCTCATCACATAGCCTCACGAGCGACCTGATCCCACGAGCTTACATGAATGGTTCGCTACACATAGTAATCAGTCTGGTAATTACGAGGCTAACACAGTGGACTAAAACAGTGGGTTAACACAGTCTTGTGACATGCAGGAGACATGCAATATTCATTCAATTCCATTTCAAATCATGAAATACAAGTTCAATTTATGAATTCAATGATTCAATTTGTGAATTACAAATTCCCAAATATTACATTCAAATCAAATATCCTAATACAAATTATAAAATTCAAATACAATTTTTGTTGCCACTGAAATCGCTCCATACACCCACACCGTTATGACTCACTACTCTCTCACACAGCAAATTGCAAATCTGGATACAAAAACACAACATTAAATGAGCATTCATTAACCTCTCCTATAGTATTTTCATATAGCCTGGTTGGTTTCACACCAACTATTGAATAGGAGCTTATGGCATTACAACTTTGAGATGGTTAGAACACAATTGGAGAACAAGTGTCAATGTGGAATTTTACTTCCATTATCATCATTATGTTCAAAATGTTACATAGGGTATTCCATACAACGTTAAATAGAAAACCTGGCCATTTCTGGGACATCTTTGACCTTATTTAAACATCATGGTCATTCGATAAGTCTAAGGTCATTGATGTCATTGCTGTTGACATCTTGGACTAGCCCAGGAGGATATGATTCTACCAAGATGAATACATGCGATTGTATACTCATTGTATAAAAAAGTGTTTTTTTTTTAAAACCCTGACAAACACCAGTCTGAAGTGACTTTTATCCAAGTGGCTCATGATCAAAATAAACATTTTCAAAACATTCGATTTGAAGAGTCATGAGAGTCTAATTATGTTACAGTATCTTTATAATGATACATTATGCATCCATTCAATTGTTATTGTTTTTTACTCTCAAAAGGTATTAGCTGGCAGCTTTGCAAACTGAGTAGTTTTTCTAAAGTAATTAGCAATTAAGGTGACTACTTAACAAAAACAACAAGTAAAGCATAATCTATATTTCGGATAATGTAATAATATAACATTCACCAAAATCCAGTTAGTTAGAGATATTGGCAGCAAGCTCAACTCAAAAACGTTATTCGTTGTCTGCTAACGTTACTGAATTCTACATTGTCTCTTGTCATGCTGCTGAAGTCGGCATTATGCACTTCCTCGTGCTAGTTACAAACCAAGCTATTTTTCAGGACGTAGCCTAAATAATGGTTCATTACCTGTATGTATTTTCTGGAAAACCTTTATAGTACATTTTCCATCCTGGGTCATTCACCTGTCCAGCACCGGCCGTACGGTGAAGCCTGCCCAAAGAGATTTGATAGTAGGCACTAGGGCAGTGGCACAAATTCTCTGGGCAGATTTCAGTGTGCGCACAAATTCCCGCCCATCTCTATCTCTATTGGTTGACATACTTTTCAATCAAGCCTAGGGGGAAGAATGTGTTGTAGGCATAGCAACCATTTGGAGGCAGGTCTTCTAGAATTGTTATGCACCAATTGGATTACATTATTTTATGTTAACGATAACGCCCACCTGTTAGTTTGAGGCTGTATTTGCCAATGTGGGCTTCAATCAATAAGACTGACGTATTTGAAAGCCAGATTAAAGGTGGCATCCTTAATTGAAACAATAACAAAGCAGTTACCCTGCCTGTGTTTTAGTAAATCGTTTTGGTAAAGAGCTGAGGGTTGGGTCTGGAGATATGCAACCAATCTCTAATTCAAAGTGAAAGCTATGTGTGCAAGGACTGACCATCCATGATATCACAATTATAGTTTTAATCATGTTTCGAGGCTATATACACTTGCCCCCCTTCCCCAATACTTGTGTAAATATTGTAATATAAATTGTGTATTAAACTTGAGCTAAAAGGTTTCTTCTATTCTGCCATTTACTTTATGTCCGTATTCTTATTGTTGTACTATTTGTTGTAGTTGTTGCATTGAAAGAGAAGGAACCTTAAGGATTTAGTTGTATACCAGGATGATGTATACCATGCATATTCTGTACAAGAGACTTAATACAACTTGAAACTATACAGTGTTTGTTTACATGTACTTTGTTGACAAATATTGGAGCATAATATGCTCATATTTTGGGTTCTGATGGAGTACAAGAGTTGAACTAAGTTCATGTGGCATTTATAAGTTATATTCTTCAAGAACAAATTGGTATATATCATTAATTTATACATCAAAACATTTATGTAGAAACTACAGATTCTATCTTTAAAGGGGGTTTAGTCATATATTAACAACATTTCCTCATAGATAACATGTGTAACGTGATTAGTCTGATAATTCAAGATGATAAAACAAAATGTAAAACACAAACTTTTTATTTTCCCCCTTCCTTCCCTTTGACATACTGTACTTTCCTCATAAATAAAACTACATAGTAATAGATTTATACAAAAGCAACATCCAAAGGTGTTCTTCTCAAACATTACCGTTCTTAACCCAAAGAATATTGAGTCATGTAACAAAAACACACATCGGGACGAAGGGGAGACTGCTTGTATTCAGTAGGAAGATTGTCCGTGGACTGCATAGGAGCCACTGACCTACTGGACATTTGGGTGACAAAAGACCAAATGGGGCATTATTTACACACTTTCTACAGGTGTAAACACAGGGAAAAACACAGCATCGTGGTTTCATGTCACGCCAATGATAAAGCAGTCATCTGTTGCTGTGCCGATGGCTGTGGTGGTGTGGTCATTGTTCTGCAGGGATAGGGAAGGGACGTGGGGGGGGGGGGACGTGGGGGGGTGAGTCAGTGTTGGTGATGGTGAGGCTCAAGGTCTAGTCAGGGTGGCTTTTGCGGTGGTGAGCGGTCAGGTTGTAACTCTTCTCAAAGCGCCGGCCGCAGACCTCACAGGGGAACTGATAACTGCTCTCAGCGTCGTGCTTCTTCATGTGCCAGTTGAGGGAGGCCTTCTGGCGGCAGGTGAAGCCACATACCTCACACCTGGTAGAGAGGGAGAGGGATGAACACTCAAAAGGATCACTACAGATGTACAGAAATAGTGTTATATTACATATACAGGAACCATAGTAGAAGTCCTAATAATAGTGTTACTACTCTACACTGTGTGACAAACACTATGACAGAGAATACTCACTGTATCGGTTTCTCTCCGGTGTGGATGCGGCGGTGGATGAGAAGGTGGCTGTTGGTGCGGAAAGCCCGGGCACAGAACTCACAGATGAAGTCCCTCTGGTCTCAATACACAAAAGCCAAAGAGAGTAATTACATACAGTACCAGGTTCAGAGCATCTGTGGTTGCTCTGTACTGTATATGAAAATGTTAGGGACCTGAGTTCTTCCTGACTCTGCGACTGAAGAAACACAGGGCCCTACAAATATCTACTCAGACAATCATTATTTCAGCATAATGGGCAGAAGCAAAGGATGATAATAAAGAATCCTAGAAGTGAAATGTTGAGCCTCACTGCTGTGCAGCTTCTCATGCTCTTTCAGGTGCTTCTTGAAGTTGAAGGACTTTCCACAGGGAGTGTGAGAGCAGGTGAACGTCCTCTGGTGGAAGTGCTGGTACTTCATATGATGCTGAATTAAGTGTGAGATGAGATAGATTGGAGTTTTGTGTATTTTACCTTAATCAGTAAGTGGTCATCTTTAGCTATACTGCTGAACTCACATTGAGGTACTGCCGAGAGGAGAAGATCTTCCCACAGCCATCAAACTCACAAGGCAAGATTACTTTCGGTGTTGTTTTTCTGGGAACATTAAATTGGGATGACAATAAACAGATGGAAATATACAAGTGAGAAATACATAAATTAGTAATAAACAGTATTCTACATAACTTTTAATTGACAATGCACAAACCTTTTCTTTTTGCTGACAATCTGGGAAACATTGTCGGCTGGCTCCGGTTGGCTACATTGTCTAAAATCCAAACCAAATGAAAGAAAATGTATTACATTTATTGCAGAGTATGTGGTTATAAGAATTCTTTGAACCATGTTCGCTTTCATGATTTTCATCTCAATAATATTTTACTTGAAAATACATTTAATGGTTTTAATCATATAATCCAATCTGGCAAATTAAGGAAGTGTGAAAAAATACCATCAAAAGCCACCTTCTCCTTGTCCCCAACTTAATGTATCTCTCTCTTGCTGCGTTTACACAGGCAGCCCTATTCTGATATTTTTTCCTCTAATTACCCTTTTGACCAACCACAAAGATATTTTCAAATCTGATCAGAACTGATCTGATAGGTAAAAAATATCAATTTGTGAAATAAATATCAGAATTGGGCAGCCTGTGTAAACGTAACCTCTGACTGAACTGCTTTACTCTGTGTCCCCCTTCAGGTTCTCGTGTACTACAGTTACATCACTATGAAGTTCAACAAAGTGCTCATACATTTTTCCAACATGTTCATTCCCATGTATTTCCTTCTTAGATGATTAAACTGCAATTAAAACCTGCCGGGTGAAGGGACATCCTTCTCTCCAGTGATGTTGTCTGGGTTGTGCTCCTTATCATCTTCATGATCATTACATTCCATAGGTAGCCGCCTATGAAAACTTAGATCACCATGAGGTTGAGTTGATTATGATTTGAACAACAAATACATCCAAGGAGTTGTGCATGAAGCAAACTATTCAACTTTACCAATCCTCCAATGACTGCAAGGACTCTGCTGGCATTGTGTCACTTCCTGCCACTGACCCTTCCTGTGCATTCTCACTTCCTGGATGTGACCAAACAACATAGTGATGTTGAGTCAACACTGGCATTTCAGAACTAATCAGAAAATTCAAATTAATATTTCTTAATGAACCTCTTGATTTGCTCTCTCCAGAGTTTAGGGTTGTCAGGTCCATCGTCTCCTCTCCTGGCTGCTGTGCCTCCTCTTGGGCCACCACAGACCTTGCTCCACCACGAGTCCTAGTCCTTCTCACAGTAAGACGACCCCTTCCTGTGACACACTCCTTCTTGGGCTCCTTTGCTCCTATCCTCCCTTTGGACATAGTTGGACCTGCAGGGGTAATATCCCCCTCCACAATCTCTCCTTCCCTCTCTCCTGCCCCCCTCTCTTCATCACAGTCACTCTGACTAGGTTGCCATGAAAGCAGATGCCCTCCCTCACAGACATAGTGCAGACACAGTTCTGCCTCTAACACATCCGGGGGTTCTCTCATTTCCTTCCCCAGAGCACATTGGGAGAGGCCCTCCTCTGGAGAACTACAGTCCTTCGCACCTGTCTGAGGTGATAAGTGCTTTGGGCCTGTTCTCTGCTTCACTGCCTCTCCCTTTGACTGGCTTCCCTCTGTGTCAGCTGCCTGCTTCTCTCTGGCAGTGTCAGATTGGAGGGTTGGTGGGAAGGGGCACTGTTGCCCGTGGGTGTGGACCAATAGGACGAGGTGATGCAGAGATTCTCTTGATGTCACCAAGGCAGTCATATCCCCTTTCATATTGTCTAGTGGACCAAGACCAAACACAATTTTACATCATCATTCAAAAAACACAGGCTTTGTTCATACATATTCACATGAATGAAACTGTAAACGGTATGTTATGGGAACAGGTCTTTACCTGAGCATTTGGCACACACTTTAGAGAAATAGCTGAAGAGAAGAGAGTGAAAAGAAATGTAACAAAATGAATAATAGCCAACATCATATTACTCCAATGTTATAGATGTGTAATAAAGATGAGCCGTGAAGATTGTGTGCTGTTTGTTACCAGTGCCACCACCAGTCCAGTCTGGTCTGAGGCCTTACCTCTGCAGTAGGTAGTTGGCGAGCTCAGAGTGCAGAGAGAATCCCAGGTGGTTCTTCAGCTGACCCCAGCTCTGCAGGCATGACCCCAGACGCACACGAGACTTACTCCGCCGAGCGTCCAGCTCCCTGCGCCTCTGCTGTCTGATGGTGTCTGGAGTAGACTCCGACACCATGGTCAAAGGGTCATTCATCTGCTCCATCACCCTTGGCATAAACAACAAGAAAGAGGGTAGTTGTACAAAATATCTCAAAGTTAACTTCACACTGGCCATTATAATCATTGAAATACCATAAAATGTATTTGAGTGTCAAAATATGACAGGTGAAATGATTTCCCCCATCCTTTGACACCTAATAAAATACAAGAGCTGTTCAGAATGAGAGGGTAAACGGAAATGTGTGAAACGCTCACGACTACATTCATGTGAACATGTATTTTTGAAGATCACTGTGTAAATGTATGTGTTGTTTTATTTTACATTTGCTTATTCTAAAAGAGAGGTCCACCTCACCTCGTTATGTTTAGTTGACTCAGTCTTGTAAATTCTAAGGGGTCCCACCCGCCATGATTCAGTTGCCCTTTTAAGATCTAAAACGCAACCCCTGGTAGTAGATTCCAATCGACTACTGTCTGTACGATTGTGGAGTGATGTTGCCGCTAAAATACTAATAATACTGGTAAACTATAAGAAATCACACTGCCTTTCATTCATCACTCTACTCAAAGCTCTATCAATAACTACAATTGAAGAGGGAGAAATATAAACAGGAACAGAGGAAGTGGGAGGTGGCAAATTTTCTTCCCATGAACCACCACGGCAAATGTGTTACATTATAATCAGAAAGGAAGAGTCGAAGCGAGAAGGATTAAGTGGGTCAAAATCTGTAGCAGATGGCGATTTTTGTTTTGTTTTTTTCGCTCACTATGCGAGGGGGTTTTGTATGGAGGTCAATGAGAGAATGTCGAATGTAGTTAACAAAACATTGAAATGATTATTTGCTACGTGTGATTTAGTTGATGATCGAATAGAAGTTTCGTAATGACTAGGTTATTACCAGTTTATTGATATAAATAGGACACGTGATATCCCGGAAACTTTGAGAAAAAAACATTTATATCGGAGTTGTGCTTGGTCGTCAATAGTTACCAAAGTCATAAACCTAGCCTATTTCTACAATTTCTCTTCTTAACATGTGATTTGAAACCTAACCCTAACCACACTGCTAACCCTACGCCTAACCTTAAATGAAGACCAAAAAGCACATTTGATGATAACAAATTTGGACTTTGTGGTATCTGGTGGAAAACGTTGTGCCTGTTGGTCACTCGAGTATCTGCCCTCTCATTGGCTAGAATGGTCCCACCTGATCTTGCTTACCCCAGACTGCCTTACATTCTTCTAGAAAATGGGCTCGTTTGAGTGGTAAGGTGAAAGCGACTGTAGACGAAAGTCGAGGAGGGAAGTTGGGGGAGGTGTATCTGCGACAGCCAAAAGTCGGACACTGATGAAGTTTCCAACTCCGATATCACACACACATAAATTGAACATGTATGTGTATACATTGTACAATCAATTGGTGAGAGCCTCAAATATCACGTTCATAAATGTTTACATTTCCACTGTATACACGATTTGCGTGAATTGCGGCAAAGTTGGTTTCTATTTCAGTCATGTCTTTGGTCACGTCTTTGTTCGTGTGGGTCAAACAAAAACACCCTAAATGATTGGTTGACAATAGAGTCTCCCACAATGCAGGCGATGGCTGCAGCATGGCGTTGATGAAGAGCAACTGCAGAAACTTGCAGTCGACTGCAGTCAAAACTTCATTACTTTTGATAACATGGTTTTTGTAAAGTTCATGCAGTCGACATGTAGGCGCAAGTCGGACCATTTTAATCCTCATAATGCAACACACTTTGAAAGGTGGTGACCAACGATGGTCACAGACTTGACAAAACTGATCCACTCGACTGTGTCATGTTTGTCATTTATTGTCATGTCTTGTCCCTGTGCTCCCCATGCTATTCGTTTCCCTCTGCTGGTCTTGTTTGGTTCTATCCCTCTCTCTCCCCCTCCCCCTTTCACTCTCTCGCTCTCTCTTCTCTCTGTCGTTCCGTTCCTGCTCCCAGCTGTTCCTATTCCCCTAATCATCATTTAGCCTTCCCACACCTGTTCCCGATCCTTTCCCCTGATTAGACTCCCTATTTATTCCTTTGTTATCCGTTCCTGTTCCATCGGTTCCTTGTTTTGTATTCCATGCTGTGATTGCGTTTCGCCCTGTCCTGTCGTGTTTTTTGCCGTGATTGTGTATCACCCTGTCCTGTCGTGTTTTGTGCCTTCTTCAGACGCTGCGTGTGAGCAGGTGTCTCAGTTGACTACGGCCTGCGCCTACCCAAAGCGACCTGCAGTCTGTGGCCGCTTCTCCAGTTGTTTTCCCCTCTACTAATCTAGAGGATTTCAGTTATTCGGTTTTGAACATTAATAAACTCTGTTTCTGTTAAGTCGCGTTTGGGTCCTCCTTCACCTGCATGACAGAAGGAACCGATCAAAGAATGGACCCAGCGACTTCAGACGCTCGTTACACTGCCGTCGAGAGATCCAAGGAGCCATGCTCGGCAGACACGAGCAGGAATTGTCTGCTGCTCGTCATGCCGTGGAGAACCTGGCCGCTCAGGTTTCCGACCTCTCTGGACAGTTCCAGAGTCTACGTCTCGTGCCACCTGTTACTCCCTGGCCTGCCGAGCCTCCTGAACCCAGGGTTAATAACCCACCTTGCTACTCCGGGCAGCCCACTGAGTGCCGCTCCTTTCTCACGCAGTGTGAGATTGTGTTCTCTCTCCAACCCCACACATACTCTAGAGAGAGAGCTCGGGTTGCTTTCGTCATTTCACTCCTTACTGGCCGGGCTCGAGAATGGGGCACAGCTATCTGGGAGGCAAGGGCTGATTGCTCTAACAGATTCCAGAACTTTAAGGAGGAGATGATTCGGGTTTTTGACCGTTCAGTTTTTGGTGAGGAGGCTTCTAGGGCCCTGGCTTCCTTATGCCAAGGTGAACGGTCCATAACGGATTATTCCATTGAGTTTCGCACTCTTGCTGCCTCTAGTGAGTGGAACGAGCCGGCGCTGCTCGCTCGTTTTCTGGAGGGACTCCACGCAGTGGTTAAGGATGAGATTCTCTCCCGGGAGGTTCCTTCAGATGTGGACTCCTTGATTGCTCTCGCCATCCGCATAGAACGACGGGTAGATCTTCGTCACCGGGCTCGTGGAAGAGAGCTCGCATCAACGGTGTTTCCCTGCTCCGCATCGCAACCATCTCCCTCTGGCTTTGAGACTGAGCCCATGCAGCTGGGAGGGATTCGCATCTCGAATAAGGAGAGGGAACAGAGGATCACCAACCGCCTGTGCCTCTATTGCGGAGTTGCTGGACATTTTGTTATTTCATGTCCAGTAAGAGGCCAGAGCCCATCAGTAAGCGGAGGGCTACTGGTGAGCGCTACTACTCAGGTCCCTTCATCTAGATCTTGTACTACTATGTCGGTCCATCTACGCTGGACCGGTTCGGGTGCTACATGCAGTGCTTTGATTGACTCTGGGGCTGAGGGTTGTTTCATGGACGAAGCATGGGCTCGGAAACATAACATTCCTTTCAGACCGTTAGACAGGCCTACGCCCATGTTTGCCTTAGATGGTAGTCATCTTCCCAGTATCAAATTTGAGACACTACCTTTAACTCTCACAGTATCTGGTAACCACAGTGAGACTATGTCTTTTTTGATTTTCCGTTCACCGTTTACACCTGTTGTTTTGGGTCACCCCTGGCTTGTAAGTCATAATCCTTCTATTAATTGGTCTAGTAATTCTATCCTATCCTGGAACGTTTCTTGTCATGTGAAGTGTTTAATGTCTGCCATCCCTCCCATTTCTTCTGTCCCTACTTCTCAGGAGGAACCTGGCGATTTGACAGGAGTGCCGGAGGAATATCATGATCTGCGCACGGTCTTCAGTCGGTCCCGAGCCAACTCCCTTCCTCCTCACCGGTCGTATGATTGTAGTATTGATCTCCTTCCGGGGACCACTCCTCCTCGAGGTAGACTATACTCTCTGTCGGCTCCCGAACGTAAGGCTCTCGAGGATTATTTGTCTGTGTCTCTTGACGCCGGTACCATAGTGCCTTCTTCCTCTCCGGCCGGGGCGGGGTTCTTTTTGTTAAGAAGAAGGACGGTACTCTGCGCCCCTGCGTGGATTATCGAGGGCTGAATGACATAACGGTTAAGAATCGTTATCCGCTTCCCCTTATGTCATCAGCCTTCGAGATTCTGCAGGGAGCCAGGTGCTTTACTAAGTTGGACCTTCGTAACGCTTACCATCTCGTGCGCATCAGAGAGGGGGACGTGTGGAAAACGGCGTTTAATACTCCGTTAGGGCATTTTGAGTACCGGGTTCTGCCGTTCGGTCTCGCCAATGCGCCAGCTGTTTTTCAGGCATTAGTTAATGATGTTCTGAGAGACATGCTGAACATTTTTGTTTTTGTCTATCTTGACGATATCCTGATTTTTCTCCGTCACTCGAGATTCATGTTCAGCACGTTCGACGTGTTCTACAGCGCCTTTTAGAGAATTGTCTCTACGTAAAGGCTGAGAAGTGCTCTTTTCATGTCTCCTCCGTTACTTTTCTCGGTTCCGTTATTTCCGCTGAAGGCATTCAGATGGATTCCGCTAAGGTCCAAGCTGTCAGTGATTGGCCCGTTCCAAGGTCACGTGTCGAGTTGCAGCGCTTCTTAGGTTTCGCTAATTTCTATCGGCGTTTCATTCGTAATTTCGGTCAAGTTGCTGCCCCTCTCACAGCTCTTACTTCTGTCAAGACGTGTTTTAAGTGGTCCGGTTCCGCCCAGGGAGCTTTTGATCTTCTAAAAGAACGTTTTACGTCCGCTCCTATCCTCGTTACTCCTGACGTCACTAGACAATTCATTGTCGAGGTTGACGCTTCAGAGGTAGGCGTGGGAGCCATTCTATCCCAGCGCTCCCAGTCTGACGATAAGGTTCATCCTTGCGCTTATTTTTCTCATCGCCTGTCGCCATCTGAGCGCAACTATGATGTGGGTAACCGTGAACTGCTCGCCATCCGCTTAGCCCTAGGCGAATGGCGACAGTGGTTGGAGGGGGCGACCGTTCCTTTTGTCGTTTGGACAGACCATAAGAACCTTGAGTACATCCGTTCTGCCAAACGACTTAATGCCCGTCAAGCTCGTTGGGCGTTGTTTTTCGCTCGTTTCGAGTTTGTGATTTCTTACCGTCCGGGTAGCAAGAACACCAAGCCTGATGCCTTATCCCGTCTGTTTAGTTCTTCTGTGGCTTCTACTGATCCCGAGGGGATTCTTCCTTATGGGCGTGTTGTCGGGTTAACAGTCTGGGGAATTGAAAGACAGGTTAAGCAAGCACTCACGCACACTGCGTCGCCGCGCGCTTGTCCTAGTAACCTCCTTTTCGTTCCTGTTTCCACTCGTCTGGCTGTTCTTCAGTGGGCTCACTCTGCCAAGTTAGCGGGTCATCCCGGTGTTCGAGGCACTCTTGCGTCTATTCGCCAGCGCTTTTGGTGGCCGACTCAGGAGCGTGACACGCGCCGTTTCGTGGCTGCCTGTTCGGACTGCGCGCAGACTAAGTCGGGTAACTCTCCTCCTGCCGGTCGTCTCAGACCGCTCCCCATTCCTTCTCGACCATGGTCTCACATTGCCTTAGACTTCATTACCGGTCTGCCTTTGTCTGCGGGGAAGACTGTGATTCTGACGGTTGTCGATAGGTTCTCTAAGGCGGCACATTTCATTCCCCTCGCTAAACTTCCTTCCGCTAAGGAGACGGCACAAATCATTATTGAGAATGTATTCAGAATTCATGGCCTCCCGTTAGACGCCGTTTCAGACAGAGGTCCGCAATTCACGTCACAGTTTTGGAGGGAGTTCTGTCGTTTGATTGGTGCGTCCGTCAGTCTCTCTTCCGGGTTTCATCCCCAGTCTAACGGTCAAGCAGAGAGGGCCAATCAGACGATTGGTCGCATACTACGCAGCCTTTCTTTCAGGAACCCTGCGTCTTGGGCAGAACAGCTCCCCTGGGCAGAATACGCTCACAATTCGCTTCCTTCGTCTGCTACCGGGTTATCTCCGTTTCAGAGTAGTCTGGGTTACCAGCCTCCTCTGTTCTCATCCCAGCTTGCCGAGTCCAGCGTTCCCTCCGCTCAAGCGTTTGTCCAACGTTGTGAGCGCACCTGGAGGAGGGTGAGGTCTGCACTTTGCCGTTACAGGGCACAGACGGTGAGAGCCGCCAATAAACGCAGGATTAAGAGTCCAAGGTATTGTTGCGGCCAGAGAGTGTGGCTTTCCACTCGCAACCTTCCTCTTACGACAGCTTCTCGTAAGTTGACTCCGCGGTTCATTGGTCCGTTCCGTGTCTCCCAGGTCGTCAATCCTGTCGCTGTGCGACTGCTTCTTCCGCGACATCTTCGTCGCGTCCATCCTGTCTTCCATGTCTCCTGTGTTAAGCCCTTTCTTCGCACCCCCGTTCGTCTTCCCTCCCCCCCTCCCGTCCTTGTCGAGAGCGCACCTATTTACAAGGTACATAAAATTATGGACATGCGTTCTCGGGGACGGGGTCACCAATACCTAGTGGATTGGGAGGGTTACGGTCCTGAGGAGAGGAGTTGGGTTCCGTCTCGGGACGTGCTGGACCGTTCGCTCATCGATGATTTCCTCCGTTGCCGCCAGGATTCCTCCTCGAGTGCGCCAGGAGGCGCTCGGTGAGTGGGGGGTACTGTCATGTTTGTCATTTATTGTCATGTCTTGTCCCTGTGCTCCCCATGCTATTCGTTTCCCTCTGCTGGTCTTGTTTGGTTCTATCCCTCTCTCTCCCCCTCCCCCTTTCACTCTCTCGCTCTCTCTTCTCTCTGTCGTTCCGTTCCTGCTCCCAGCTGTTCCTATTCCCCTAATCATCATTTAGCCTTCCCACACCTGTTCCCGATCCTTTCCCCTGATTAGACTCCCTATTTATTCCTTTGTTATCCGTTCCTGTTCCATCGGTTCCTTGTTTTGTATTCCATGCTGTGATTGCGTTTCGCCCTGTCCTGTCGTGTTTTTTGCCGTGATTGTGTATCACCCTGTCCTGTCGTGTTTTGTGCCTTCTTCAGACGCTGCGTGTGAGCAGGTGTCTCAGTTGACTACGGCCTGCGCCTACCCGAAGCGACCTGCAGTCTGTGGCCGCTTCTCCAGTTGTTTTCCCCTCTACTAATCTAGAGGATTTCAGTTATTCGGTTTTGAACATTAATAAACTCTGTTTCTGTTAAGTCGCGTTTGGGTCCTCCTTCACCTGCATGACAGACTGTGGCCATTTATGTTCATTGTTAGAGCAGCAATTAGTGTTTATTTTATTTAGCCTTTGTTTAACTAGGCAAGTCAGTTAGGAACAAATTGTTATTTACAATGATGGCCTTCTCTGGCCAAAACCTAACCCAGACGACGCTGTGCCAATTGTGCGCTGCCCTATGGGTATCTGGTCAATATCATGGATAATCTGTGTTATAACTGTTCCCTCATTTCAGAAATGATACATTTGTTGTTTCTTGTGTATTGAAACATTGTAATCTCATAATGTAACATTGTCGTAGGCTACAGTTTATTTTAATCTTCTGTAAAACACACATTGCTAGATTAATACCCCTAATTTTCTCAACGGGCAGTGTACTACTATGGCTGACCATGTAAAACAACACATTTCACTGCATCTGTTCGGTGTATGTGAAAAATAAAACATTTCATTTTTGGGGGGGAGAACTCAGGGTCTCAACTTAATGTTGTGAGTTAAATAGTAGATTACGGCCAGTCTTGTGGCCAATTATCGAAACTTGTTAACATGCTTGCTTCGAGGCAAGCAACACTGAAGTATGCACGAGAGCACCAGCTGTTTTGGATGACTGTGTGATAACGCTGTCGGTAGCTGATGTGAGCAAGACCTTTAAACAGGTCAACATTCACAAAGCTGCGGGGCCAGATGGATTACCAGGACATGTACTCAAAGCATGCGTGGACAAACTAGCAAGTGTCTTCACTGACATTTTCAACATCTCCCTGACCGAGTTTGTAATACATAGTCCCTGTGCCCAAGGAAGTGAAGGTAACCAGCCTAAATGATTACCACCCCGTAGTACTCACGTCGGTAGCCATGAAGTGCTTTGAAAGGCTGGTCATGGCTCACATCAAAAGCATCCTCCTGGATAACCTAGACCCACTCCAATTCACATACCGCCCCAACAGATCCACAGATGACGCAATCATATATATATATTTTTTTCATTTTCCAATTAAGAACATTCAAAACAAAAGTGAAAAGATATTAGACAACGATAGGACAAAGTGACAGTAACAGACGAACGTAACAAAAATAAATTAGAATTATAGTTATATAAACAAACATACAATAATAAAAAAATATGTAAAAAAAAAAAAATTAATAACGAGACATTGGATCACCTGCCATAGGCTACATAATATACGTTACGTGTGAAACATTATGTGAGGATTATATATAGATTCAATCAACGAGATGTGGGGGGAGATTCTCCATATAGTCAATAAAAGGTTGCCAAATTCTGTAAAATGTCTTTAACTTATTCCTCAAGCAGTAAGTGATTTTCTCCAAAAGGATACAACTATTAACTTCTGAAAGCCACATTGCAACTGGCAGGGAGGAATCCAATTTCCATTTCAAGGCAATACATTTCTTGGCAATCGCTAGCAATATTTCTGTTAGCTTTATAGTATGGCTTTGCCTAAGATTGGTGTTAGTAAAGTTACCCAGTAGACAGACCTCCGGGTCTAAAGGGAATGCAACTCCGTGAATTGAGGATATGGTATTGCATACCCCCTGCCAGAAACCGTGTAGTTTTGAACACTGCCAAGTGGAATGGAGGAATGTTCCTTCATCTGAGCCACATCTAAAACATAGGGAGGAGATATCTGGGTTGAACCTGTGCAGTCTAGATGGGGTGATATAGAGCTGATGGAGGAAATTAAACTGGATCAGTCTGTATCTGGAGTTCAATGTGGATGTAACCCCATCCCTGCATAGGTCACTCCATAGATCCTCATCAAGATCAATACCCAGATCTCTCTCCCATCTAAGTCGGGGTTTATCTAGCCCAGGCAGTGTTAGTCCTGACATAAGAGCATTGTAAACACGGGAAATGGTCTTGAACAGTGGTTGGTCTGCGTGGCAGAGTTGTTCAATAGGTGACATCTTAGGTAGGTTCCATTGTCCCTTGAGAGTCACCCTAATAAAGTTTCGTAGTTGTAGGTAGCTAAAGAAGTCCCTGTTAGGCAAATGGTATTTCTGTTTCAGCTGATCAAAAGACATAAGAACTCCCTCCTCGTAACAATGTTCCAGAAGAGTGATCCCCTTATCAGACCATGGTCTAAAGTTACTATTCTGGAAAAACATAGGGATCAATCTATTGTTCCATAAAGGGGTTTTAGGGGAAAGGAATCCCCCTCGTCCGAACAGCTCATGCAGTTTGCACCATGCCAGGACAGAATGTATGATTAAAGGGTTGTCTGTGATGGTTTTTATAGATTTTCTGTCCCATTTGTAAAACAAATCTGCCCCAGTGTCATCATTTACCTCAAGCTTTTCAATGTTCAACCATGAGGGAGAGGGACCATTGTCAAACCTCTGAGCCAGAAACCTAGACTGTGCCTCCCAGTAGTACATTCTAAAATTGGGGAGGTTTAAGCCCTCTTGACTGTAATCAAGGGTCAGTTTATCCAGGCCAACCCTAGGGGGTTTGCCGTGCCAGATAAACCGTCTGGTCAGCTTGTTGAGAGAGGAAAGAAATGCTGCTGGAACAAGGATAGGGAGAGATTGAAACATATATAGAAACCTGGGCAGGACATTCATTTTAATTACATTGATTCTACCTAGTAGAGTGAGAGGTAAGTCCATCCATTTACAAAGGTCAACCTCCACCTTTTGCAACAAACTGGCCAGATTGAGTTTATAGAGGTTGTTCAGATTACCATCCACCATTATGCCCAAATATGTGAAGCCCATAGGAGATCATCTAAAAGGAAACTTGTGCTTGATGGTATGATGGTCAAAGACAGACAACGGTAAGATTTCGCTTTTATCAAGATTGACCTTATATCCAGAGAAAGAACTATAACACTGTAGTAGGATCTGCAAGTGAGAGAGGGAGTGTTCTGGGTTTGTTAGGAATAAGATAAGGTCGTCTGCAAAGAGTGATAATTTATGGGTATGGGGGCCCACCTCAAAGCCATGTATGTCAGGGCACGTTCTAATAGCCTCAGCCAACGGTTCGATGGCGAGGGCAAAGAGGTGGGGGCTAATTGGGCAACCTTGTCTGTTCCCCCTATAGAGAGGGAAAGAGGAGGAAGTAATTGCATTGGTAGCAATCCTAGCTTTAGGAGATTTGTAGAGTGATTTTATCAAATTTACAAACACGGTACCTAAACCAAACTTTTCCAAGACGCGAAAGAGGTATGGCCATTCAACCCTATCAAAGGCCTTTTCAGCGTTGAGGGAGACTGCGACACCAGGTATTTTGTTTTTGTTAGCAAGGTGAATTCTATCAAAGAACCTTCTGAGATTATTGGAGGACAATCTATTAATTATGAAGCCAGTCTGATCTGGGTTGACCAATAGGGGAAGACATGACTCCAGTCTCTTAGATAGCATCTTGGTGACCAGTTTACAATCTGTGTTAAGGAGAGAGATTGGTCCATAGGAGGCGCACTTTAGCGGGTTTTTCCCTTTCTTGTGGATTACAGTAATCACTGCTTGAGAGAAGGACTCTGGAAAGCAGTTGTCTTCTCTGGCTTTTTTAAGTACCTCCATAAGGTAGGGGACCAACAGCTCCCTAAATTCTTTATAGAACTCTGGAGGGAAGCCATCTTCCCCAGGAGATTTATTAGAAGGTAAGGATTTAATGGCCTCCAACAATTCAGGGACTGAGAAGTGTTCACTCAGGCGCTCGCTGTCTTCCCCTGACAGGCATGGGAGTTTGAGAGAGGAGAGAAAGGAGTCTATCTCTGATAGATCATCGTTTGATTGGGAAGTGTAGAGGTCTTCATAGTATTTCTTAAAAGTATTATTACTTTCAGTAGGGTCGAAAGATATCTCTTTATAGTGAGAGTTTCTATGGCATTAATTGTCCTCTTACTTTCCTCTGCTTTCAGTTGCCATGCCAATACTTTGTGAGCTTTCTCTCCAAGCTCATAATAACGCTGTTTTGCTTTAGTGATGGCCCTCTCAGCTTGATATGTGTTCAGAATATTAGATTTAATTTTTTTATTTTCCAAAAGCCTATATAGATCTTTAGTCGGGCCTCTTTGGTAGGTTTTCTCTAGCTCGGAGATTTCAGATTCAAGGGCACTCAGTTCCGCACCGTTTTGTTTTTCTTCAGCCCTTTAGTATAGGAAATAATCTGTCCCCTCAGGTAGGCCTTCAATGTGTCCCAAAGAATGAAGCTGTCAGGAGCAGAGGGTTTGTTTGTCAAAGTAAAAATATTGATCTGCTCTTTGAAGAATGCACAAAATTTCTTATGGTATGTATAGACTCTTTTCCTTTTAATTGGGCTGTTAAGACCTTTTACGTTGAATGTGACATATTTTAGTGGATTAAGCATAGGTTGGGTTTCAAATATGTAACTGAATAGAAATCTATCATATGCAGATAATTAGGAAATGTTTCAACTTTGGTTTGAGCACAAAAGTGACATGTGTGTCTCTTTAGGAAGGAAACAATAAACATAGAAAAAAGGAAGAGAAAAATAATAAAAATCCCACCCCGATTGTCAGACTAGAACAACAGTCCCAACAATCAAACATGAATACACTTGTAGAGATACGTTGCTGCTCGCTTTCCATCTTGCTCGTACTAGCTAAACCTTGGCGTAAAACAAACGTTGTGAATAGATATTTATGGCTGAATATTTACTGCCCACGGTAAGGGCTGCTTGAGTCTCTTTATGAAAGATGAACATAAATGAGGGGGAAAGTAGTGGGCCTAAACCCACTTATTTCTTCGCCCAGTAGATATGGACTAAACCAAAATATACTCTCCTGTAAATGTAATAGAACTCACCCCGGGAAGATACGGTTAGTTGAAAATGTACAAATCAATTAAAGTGACCGGGAGATACCAGCAGTTCAATCCGGATAAGAGAAAACAAACGAACTGCATTTTATCCCCCAGAGAGACCGTCCTGGCTCAGACTCAGACGTTGCTCAGTTCTTTGAGAAAAGTGTGCACTTCTCCCGGTGTGTTGAAGAGATGGCTTCGGCCTTTGTACTGAACTTTCATCCACGCAGGGTGGATGAGGTAGCCGGTGATGTTCTTCTCCTTCAGTGCTTTGGCGGCAGGTCTGAACTGCTTGCGGCGTCTGGCGAGGTCCGCGCTCATATCCGGGAAAAGGCTGACCCTCTTCCCATCGATGGCGATGTCCCCTTTGGCTCTTGCGAGTTGCAGTATCTTCTCTCTGTCTTGGAAACGGAGGAACCTGATCAGGGCGGCTCGTGGGGGCTCATCTGGCCGGGGTTTCGGCGCTGATGTTCTGTGGGCGCGTTCGATTTTCAGCGGCTTGGTGAAGTTGGTTATGCCTAGGACCTCCGGGATCCATTGAGTGAAGAAACGGACCGGGTCATGGCCCTCGCTGTCCTCTTTCAATCCCACCACACGG
This sequence comes from Oncorhynchus gorbuscha, assembly GCF_021184085.1. NCBI lineage: Eukaryota > Metazoa > Chordata > Actinopteri > Salmoniformes > Salmonidae > Oncorhynchus > Oncorhynchus gorbuscha. The sequence goes on from NC_060187.1 coordinate 35,209,652, forward strand.
ATATTACTACGTCTACTCTGGTTCTCCATCTGATCTACTTTGTTTTTGAGGTAGGCATTGTCCTTTTGCAGTTGTGTCAAGACCTGGTCATGTCTAGCGATGGTATCTTCAACTGTGTTAATGCGCAGCTCTGCCTCAGTCGTTCTCAAAAGGAGATCATTCATGGAGGATTTCAGGTCGTCAATGGAAGAATGGAGTTCAGCCGATTTCTTATCGATTTTCAGAGAAAGACCTCTGTTACCATCCTGAATTTCCCGGAGGAGAGTAGCCAGCATGTCGGCAGGCTCGCAACTCATCTGAGTTATGAGGGCTAATGCTAATCTTGCTAGCTGTAGCGTTATCGTTATCTTGGGAATCAACAACGTTTTGGTCGTCCTTCTTGCCTCTCGGTCGGAGGTCCATGGCTCTTTGGGAAGGTAAGTACTTGACAATTTATCAGCCGATGTTAGAATATTGTTTCAACGTCGTTATTTAGGTAAAAATAGAATAACTTTGAAGAGCTCGGTTTGTCAACGTCTGCTCAGCTCCGCGGCATCACGTGTCTCCCAGATGACGCAATCTTAATCGCATTCCACACTGCCCTTTCCTACCTGGACAAAAGGAACACCTATGTGAGAATGCAGTTCATTGACTACAGCTCAGCGTTCAACACCATAGTGCTCACAAAGCTTATCACTAAGCTAAGGAACCTGGGACTAAACACCTTCCTCTGCAACTAGATCCTGGACTTCCTGACAGGCCGCCCCAAGGTGGTAAGAGTAGGCACCAACATGTCTGCTGCGCTGATCCTCAGCACTGGGGCCCCTCAGGGGTGCGTACTTAGTCCCCTCCTGTACTCCCTGTTCACCCACGACTGGTGGCCAAACACGACTCCAACACCATCATTAAGTTTGCTGACGACACAATAGTGGTAGGCCTGATCACCGCTAACATTGAGACAGCCTATAGGAAGGAGGTCAGAGAACTGTCAGTGTGGTGCCAGGACAACGACCTCTCCCTCAATGGGAGCAAGACAAAGGAGCTGATCGTGGACTACAGGAAAAGGCGGGCCGAACAGGTCCCCATTAACATCGACTTGGCTGTAGTGGAGCTGGTCGAGAGTTTCAGGTTCCTTGGTGTCCACATCACCCACAATCTATTATGGTCCAAACACACCAAGACAGTTGTGAAGAGGGCATGACAAAACCTTTTCCCCCTCAGGATACAAAAAAGATTTGGCATGAGTCCCCAGATCCTCAAAAGGTTCTACAGCTGCACCATCGAGAGCATCCTGACCAGTTGCATCACCGCCTGGTATGGCAACTGCTCGGCATCTGACCATAAGGCGCTACAGAGGGTAGTCCGTACGGCCCAGTACATCACTGGGGCTGAGCTTCCTGCAATCTAGGACCATTATAATAGGTAAAATTGTCAGAGACTCCAATCGCCCAAGTCATAGACTGTTTTCTCTGCTACCGCACGGCAAGCATACCGGAGCGCCAAGTCTAGGACCAAAAGGCTCCTTAACAGCTTCTACCCCAAGCCAGTAGACTGCTGAACAATTAATCAAATGGCCACTGGACTATTACATTGACCCTCCCAATCCTCCATTTGTTTTGTACACTGCTGCTACTCGCTGTTTTTATTATCTATGCATTGTCACTTCACCCCTACCTACATGTACAAATGACCTCTAACCTGTACCCCCGCACACTGACTCGGTACCGGTACCCCCAGTATATAAACTCGTTATTGTTATGTTATTGTGTTACTTTTTATAGTTTTTTACTTTAGTTTATTTGTTAAATATTTTCTTAACTCTTCATGAACTGCACTGTTGGTTAATAAGGGCTTGTAAGTAAGTTTTCCACTTGCTGTATATAGCGCATGTGACAAATAAAGTTTGCTTTGATTTGAATTGAATTACCTGCTGGGATGTGGGTACGCAGAAGTCGAGCAATCGATGAAGAGTTCAGATTTTTTGTGGCCCCCACCCAAATCAAAGTTGCCCATCCCTGATATAAATGGATATGAAATGCATTATGATGTCATAATAATGTAATGATGCTCACAAAATGAACTCATTATGTCATCACACAATTACACTGTAATAATGTCATTATATTGAGATGTCATGATGTCAACAATTTATGGCATTATGTAATCAATATGCAATAATCTATGTTGTCATAAATATGTCTACTGAAAACCTTCCCATTATGTTATCATATTGAACTATTATGAAGTGGAACAATCTATTCACCTATGTCACACCATTATTAAGCACAACTATCTTAAAGTTAAATCAACTTTGACTCTTTCCCTATTCAATTTTCAGATAAGGGGGACTGCTCTCTCGCCTTTCATATTGATAGTTGACCATTTAACACATATATCATCAGCATTTAGAAGATAGTGGTTGATAAAACGTGTATGTACATACAACCTGAGCTTTGTATAACTTCTCACCAGGTCATGAATTGACCTTTAACATGTTTTATTATGAACATGAGTAGAAACATGAGTAGAAATATCTATGAAGGTATCCAGTGTCTTCAGGAAGGTAGCAGTGCAGACAAATGGAAATGACAGTTTGACCTGATTAAAGGGATAATTCAAGCTTTTGTCAATTAGGCCCTTTATCTATTTTCCCAGAGTCAAATGAACTCGTGTATACCATTGCCAAAATACAGAAGTATCCCTTTAAGGATCAAGTGAGATGTTTCTTTTCACCCGGTGAAATAAAATGTGTGATTAGAGTGCTCCATAGATACTTATAGACTTCCTGTCATTGCTTTAATGCTAGTTAGCAACTTCCTTCAAACTGCACGCAGAGATATAAAAATCATATCCACAAGTTCATCTGATTTTGACATCATCCTTTTAGGATGTGTGCCAATTAACTGTCAGTAAACCAACACACAGACACACACTCACACACACCCTGGAACATATATTTTCCAAGCATGGATGACCTGGGTGAATATTTTTTCCTCTGCTTCTGTCGTGATGATTAACTATAAAACAAAATGCAATAGATTAAACTATAAGGGAATACACATTGATAGGTTTGAGCATAAATCAGTTTAAAAAAGGAAGTTGCTCAGGAGGTGTACATGAACATGTTTTATGGTGTGTGGTGCATGAATGCTTGCCTTGCATTACGTTGGTGATGCTGAACATGTCATGTGTTTTATCATACCTACATACCTATTTAAATGGCGTTTTTGTTGATATGATTGTCAATGTAAATTCACAGTGAACCACAGAAGGTTATCTCTGTTGAGAGACAGATGGATTCCTGACGTTGTTGACGGAAGTCACTACCAACCAAATTGTGAGAAAGACAGTGGATAGCGATTATTATTAATATAAGTGTGTGTTTTTAATAGAATAGTTTGTTTTCACTTAGATTTTTTTTTCATTGATTTGTGCTCCACCAGTGCAGTCATGATTTACTTATGAAGAACTTATGATAAAATGTCTTAAAATAAACACAATTACTTAATAGTTTATATGTAACGTTCCCTTTCATACAGGTTATGTGTGAGTTAAGAGCAATGCTGTTAGTCATAGAGGATTGCATCAGTTTCAAAAGTGTCCCTTTTAGTGTGAAGATATTGTCTGTAACTATAGCATCTCTTCCACCACTTCCTCAGGAAGCAGCACTGTATATAGCAACCACAGCAGATCAATGGGTGCACTTTGCAGTCTGCAAGAGGTGACCGTAATGAGGCACTGCAGCTTATCTCAGAGGAATTCTGTTAGAAATGCCTTTTCTGAATTATAGTACCTACCATATCATATATATGTGTGTGTGTTTGTTACAGACCCTTTCCTAGAGGAGTTGGCTTTCAACTCAACTGGTCCAGAGTCGTCTCAGAAGAAAGAAAGAGATACAGCCAACACATATGGACAGGTAATGATAAAATCACCTCTAGCAGTTGTTGAAAGTCTATGGTCCAGTTACTTAAACTGGATGTATTTTTAGCCATATGTGTTAAGTGGCATTTCCTGCAGGTCCCAAAGGTGTGTTCTGTTGGTCTCCATCCAAGGAAAGGAAAGGAGCCAGATAGCACCAATGTATACAGGTCAGCCACTGGTATGTCAGCCCATAGATAGCCATATGTAATGACACTGGGTGAGACCATACAGATAGAGATAAGACATAATTACCACAGATTTAAGTCATTGTCCAGTGTCCACTGTATACCAGTGCTCATCTGTGGTTTTCTCTGTGTGTTTGTCAGTGAGTTACCAGCTCCAATGGAGGCTGGTCTGCTGAGCCCTCGCTCTGCTTCCAGAGAGCTGGATTCCATAATGGATGAATTGCTGCTTGTTCTGGAGATGGGGGTAAGGAAACATCTATCAGTGAATAAAATACACTGTTGCTCAGAGCATGAACAGAGGACAACTGTCTTTCAGTGAAGTTGACCTGATCTGACAGCAGAGGGCAGTGTAAGCAAGCTAAACAAAGGTCAGGAGCTTTAGTACTACTAGTGCCACCAACATTCATTTCATTTTCATTTTTCATTCATGTATATGAATGGATGCAAGTCTGTTTTGTGGACACATTGATTTTTCTCTTCTTTAGCTGCCAGACCCTTCTCCCTCAACCCCACCACCGCTTGTCCAGAAGTCAGTCAAGAAGAAACAGATTGGAGAAAAGAAAGAAATGGATGACACACAAGTGAAAGGTGAGAGCACAAACAGCCCAAAGACTTCTGATCTGGAGCGCAAGGCGTCAACACACAGAAAAACAGACACCACAGATGGCCTTCTGGGAAACCTGAGCACTGATATGAAGAAGATGGGTGTACACACCACGGCCAAGGGTCACTGTGCTTCTTGTGGAAAGGTCATTGTGGGAAAGGTAAACAGCTTGAGCTGCCAAAAGATTGACAAAATCCTGCTTGCAAAGTAGCAGTATAGGCGAAGATGATCAATCGAAAGTACCATTGCCAGTATGTGAAACAAACCACTGGGCACAAACTGGTTGAATCAATGTTGTTTCCACTTCGTTTCATTGAAATTATGTTGAACCAACATGGAATAGACGTTGAGTTGATGTCTATGCCAAGTGGGAATATAGTATCCCTTTTTCTTTCTATCATTCTGCAGATGATCACAGCCCTGGGCCGGGTGTGGCACCCAGAACACTTTGTTTGTGTGGTGTGTACGGCTGAGCTGGGCACCATTGGCTTCTTTGAGAGGGAGGGGAAGGCCTACTGTGAGAAAGACTACCAGCATCTCTTTTCACCCCGTTGTAGTTACTGCAAGGGCCCCATTCTGAAGGTACAACACCTTCTCTTTGGATTGGACAGTATCACCATTATCTAACACTGCACAAAACCAACTCACCACCTCTCTAGATCCGTTAAGTTGTCGTTGGGTTCACCTCACCGCATGCTGGGCTCTTTGACCTCACTCTCAGAACATCCTGACAGCGATGGACCGCACCTGGCACCCTGAGCACTTCTTCTGTTCCCACTGTGGGGAGCGCTTTGGGCCTGAAGGTGAGGGCGCACACATCTATCTGCCTGACAGATAACACCACAACCACTAAAGTTCCCTACAGGGTAACATAAGTTATAGACCACAGTGTGACAGAGAGAACACTCTCCTCTCTTTGCGTATGTGTCCTTTGATGTGCCATAGGTTTTCTGGAGAAGGACGGGAAGCCGTACTGCCACAGAGACTTTTACCATCTCTTTGGCTCCAAAGTGCTCTGGCTGCGGAGAGCCTGTGAAAGAGAACTTCCTGACGGCAGCCAACGGCACCTGGCATCCCAACTGCTTCGTCTGCTCAGTGAGTCTCTCACCACAGATCACATGGCTTCGTCTTAGAAACTACTGCCTTTACTCAAACAATACGCTTTGAACAGCCAACAGCCACAATACATCATTGTCCTGACATTATCCATTTACCATAATCGTCCTCAATCTCCAAAAAAAGAGTAGGCCTAATCTATACCAACTAGATAGAAGACGTTTTTTCTCTCTCTATCCCTTTCTAACCAGGACTGTCTGATGTCCTTCACCGATGGTTGTTTCCTGGAGCTGGATGGTCGCCCCCTGTGCTCTCTGCACTTCCACTCCAGCCAGGGTACACTGTATGGGGGCTGTGGAGAGCCCATCTCTGGGTGCTGCATCTCGGCTATGGAGCACAAGTTCCACCCTGACCACTTTGTGTGTGCTTTCTGTCTGAGGAAACTCAGTCAGGGAGTATTCAAGGAGCAGGCAGGGAAACCCTACTGCTCAGCCTGCCACACCAAACTGTTTGTGTGAGACTGTAATAATACCTGGTTAATATGTAAGGTAATCAATTAACCTGAAAAAAGTCCTACTTACAAAGTATGTTGAAAATCCCACACAAATAATCTAAGCAATATCTGCATAGAAATCTAAAAATAAACAATGAATTTAATCTCTTTGTGTTCCTTGCTGTTTTGCATGTGGATACACACTGTGTACAACACATTAGGAACACTTTCCATGAAATAGAAGGACCAGATGAATCCAGGTGAAAGTGACGATCCCTTATTATTGCCACTTCAATCAGTGTAGATGAAGGGGAGGAGACAGGCCCCTAGAGTCAATTGACTCACATAACATAACATAACATAACATAACATAACATAACATAACATAACATAACATAATTCAAAAATCCCCATCAAAATCCTTCAGTTTAAACTAGAGATATCTTTTACATTGGATGCGCCTCAATCCACCACATACGCAAATGTGGCACTTCCGCATCTGCTGTGAAAGGTGGCTAAGCTAGAGCGGTGTTTGTCTGGACTGAATAGGTGTATCTAAACTTTTGACTTTTGACTGGTACAGTATATATATATATATATGAGCTTTCTTATATAGGACAAACGCTTCAAAACCATGTTTCTTATTATTTATTGTTTGACTGTATTTTTTGCCATTTATGAATGTGTTATTCAATGCTTTTCTCTGGGCTATAGTAGTAGGGCCAAATTAAGTATTTTATCAAATCATCTTTGTTTTTAAAGGAGTCCTCAATTTCTAAATCAAATAGCTGAATGATCCATGGTTTGACCATCTTAAAACAATTCCATATGTCAGTTTAGAACTACCCCCCCCCTCCCCAATTCAGAGGGTGGATGAATTTAAGTGCCTTTGAATGTGGTATGATAGAAGGTGCCAGGTGACTGTGTGTCAAGAGCTGCAACGTTGCTGAGATTTTCATTCTCAACAGTTTCCCATGTGTATCAAGAATGGTCCACCACCCAAAGGACATTCCGCCAACTCAACACTTTTGTGGGAAGCATTGGAGTCAAAATGGGCCAGCATCCCTGTGGAACGCTTTCGACACCTTGTTGAATCCATGCCCTGGCAAATTGGAATGTTCTTAAGGGCAAAAGGGGGTGCAACTCAAAATTAGGAAGGTGTTCCTAATGTTTGGTACACTCAGTGTATAACCATGTATTTGTGACAATGAACAGAAGTGTGGGAACAGAGTGATATAAATGGTTTAGAATAAGATTACCAAGGAAAAGAGTTGCCATCTGAATACCTCATCGACATCTAGTAACATAACAAACAACCCAATAGAGTACATCATAAAAATACAATTTATAATGTCTGAAACATGACATTAAATGATACATGTGTGAACTTTGGATCACTTTATCATGTTTGAATTCATTTATTATGATCACAAAACATTTAAAGATGGAGAAAGAATAACAGCAATCAACCGAATCCAGTTGAGTTTTTCCTGGAGGAAGAAAAACCCCATGGGTTTCATAAAGATATCCTCAGGGCCACGGGTTGGCAGACGGGTGATCCATGCTGGCAGAGCTGAATGACTGTAGTTTATCAAGAGACTTCTCTGTGACTCTGTCAGATTAAATTGGCATATTCTCTCTGGTAACAAGTTACATATCTAGCCCTGGACTGAACACTTATCCTGGCATACGGCAGGTTTAGAAGAATTCTCCACACTGACCCTTCTACTGCAGTCCATGAGAGATTGATGAAGGTGATGAAACCAATAGTGAAGGTTCCAGGAGAAGCTTTAACAACAGTGAGCACCCGCATAGTACTTAATTTAAGCTCCACAGCAAGGGTGCAATATGATGTAATATTGAGGCCCTACAAAGTAGGGACTTCTCTGCTTTAGTATAGGACTACTGGCTGTGTGCAGGCAGTGTGTGAGTGGACATTGAGGAGGGGATAAATCATGTTGTCATCAGCACATTAGATTACAAGTCTGATGGTCTACAACCTTGGATTAATGTGGGCTGCTGTCACAACATACTACTGTGCCTGGCCAAGCCCTCTGCTCTGTTTGCTACTGTAGCTCTCTCTCACATGAGTGCTAAGCTTTGCTTAACACACCATTTCCTGTATAAAAGCTTTTCATAGCTGTAAACTTATTGGTCAGCTTAAATTTAGATTTCAGGGAAAAACCTCTGACATACACGCTGGGACTAATCCTGGCTGTGATTCAAGATGGCGCCGATAGAGATGGTAGCTTCTAGTCCTTTGGAAACTGTGCAGTATTTCATTTTTTTATGTATTATTCCTTACATTGTTAGCCCAGAAAACCTGAACTGTTATTACAATTAACCGGGAAGAACTATTGGATATCAAAGAGACGTCAATTTACCAGCACAACCAGCACTACATCTTGAATGCGACTTGCCCAAAGCAGATCCTTCGTCTGCACCTCCCTGACCACTGATTCCAGAGGCTGACCGAAAACAATGCCTTCGGATGCGCGCACACCACCCACCGCTTCCAAGTATATTATTCACTATTATTCGTCCATTCACTAGTTAACAAAGTCGACAAAGTCAGGGCAAGAGTTGCTTTCCAAAGGGATATTCGGGCAGAGGTGTGAACTCGAGTCACATGACTTGGACTCGAGTCAGACTCGAGTCACAAATATGCTGACTTGCAACTCGACTTTGACTTTAACACCAATGACTCGTGACTTGACTTGGACTTGAGCCTTTTGACCTGACCTGACTTGATACCCTCCCCAAGCCCAAATATAAAAATTGTGCTACTAAAAAAAGTGTGCAGCGCATCAACTCTTCATTTAACAGATTACAGTTTGAATTGGACAGCAGCCAATCAAATTGTGCCAGCTGAGAAAAAGTTGTGCATGGCAGTGGAGAGGAACGTCGGGGAGTGAATTCAGATAGAGCCCTTGGAAAGATGATACCCCAAATTATTATTTTCGTATATAAAGAAGACACTGTGTCAACAAAAAAACGGATTGCAACTTGCAAAACATGCGGGAAGAAAATTCCAGATTTGAACAAAGCCAATTTGAGAAAAAGGCTACCTAAATTCTATCAGCACATTGATTGCTGTACACGAGCGAGTAACATGCTCGATCACTGCTACTCTAACTTCCACAATGCATACAAGGCCCTCCCCCGCCCTCTTTTTGGCAAATCTGACCACGACTCCATCTTGTTTCTCCCCTCCTATAGGTAGAAACCAAAACAGGAAGCACTGGCCTGACCAATCGTATTCCACACTTCAAGATTGCTTCGATCATGTGAACTTGTCATGTTTTGTCTTATATCATCTTGTCATTTTGCTTTTCCTTCTGTTCGTTTCCCCCTGCTGGTCTTATTAGGTTCGTTCCCTTTTTCTATCCCTCTCTCTCCCCCTCCCTCTCTCTCCTCTCTCTATCGTTCCGTTCCTGCTCCCAGCTGTTCCTATTCCCCTAATCATCATTTAGTCTTCCCACACCTGTTCCCGATCCTTTCCCCTGATTAGAGTCCCTATTTATTCCTTTGTGTTCCGTTCCTGTCCCGTCGGTTCCTTGTATTGTATTCACCATGCTGTGATTGCGTTTCGCCCTGTCCTGTCGTGTTTTTGCTGTGATTGTGTATCGCCCTGTCCTGTCGTGTTTTTTGCCTTCATCAGATGCTGCGTGTGAGCAGGTGTCTCTGTCGACTACGGCCTGCGCCTACCCGAAGCGACCTGCAGTCTGTGGCCGCTTCTCCAGTTATTTCCCCTCTACAGTCTAGAGGATTTCTGTTATTCCCTGTTTGGACTTAAATAAACTCTGTTTCTGTTAAGTCGCTTTTGGGTCCTCTTTCACCTGCATGACAGAAGGAACCGACCAAGGAATGGACCCAGCGACTACAGACGCTCGTTACACTGCCGTCAAGATCCAAGGAGCCATGCTCGGCAGACACGAGCAGGAATTGTCTGCTGCTCGCCATGCCGTGGAGAACCTGGCCGCTCAGGTTTCCGACCTCTCTGGACAGTTCCAGAGTCTACGTCTCGTGCCACCTGTTACTTTCTGGCCTGCCGAGCCTCCAGAACCTAGGGTTAATAACCCACCTTGCTACTCCGGGCAGCCCACTGAGTGCCGCTCCTTTCTCACGCAGTGTGAGATTGTGTTCTCTCTCCAACCCAACACATACTCTAGAGAGAGAGCTCGGGTTGCTTACGTCATTTCACTCCTTACTGGCCGGGCTCGAGAATGGGGCACAGCTATCTGGGAGGCAAGGGCTGATTGCTCTAACAAATTCCAGAACTTTAAAGAGGAGATGATTCGGGTTTTTGACCGTTCAGTTTTTGGTAGGGAGGCTTCTAGGGCCCTGGCTTCCTTATGCCAAGGTGAACGGTCCATAACGGATTATTCTATTGAGTTTCGCACTCTTGCTGCCTCTAGTGAGTGGAACGAGCCGGCGCTGCTCGCTCGTTTTCTGGAGGGACTCCACGCAGTGGTTAAGGATGAGATTCTCTCCCGGGAGGTTCCATCAGATGTGGATTCTTTGATTGCTCTCGCCATCCGCATAGAACGACGGGTAGATCTTCGTCACCGGGCTCGTGGAAGAGAGCTCGCATCAACGGTGTTTCCTGCTCCCAAGATCGCAACCATCTCCCTCCTCTGGCTTTGAGACTGAGCCCATGCAGCTGGGAGGATTCGCATCTCGAATAAGGAGAGGGAACGGAGGATCACCAACCGCCTGTGCCTCTATTGCGGAGTTGCTGGACATTTTGTTAATTCATGTCCAGTAAGAGGCCAGAGCCCATCAGTAAGCGGAGGGCTACTGGTGAGCGCTACTACTCTGGTCCCTTCATCTAGATCTTGTACTACTATGTCGGTCCATCTACGCTGGACCGGTTCGGGTGCTACATGCAGTGCTTTGATTGACTCTGGGGCTGAGGGTTGTTTCATGGACGAAGCATGGGTTCGGAAACATAACATTCCTTTCAGACCGTTAGACAGGCCTACGCCCATGTTTGCCTTAGATGGTAGTCATCTTCCCAGTATCAAATTTGAGACACTACCTTTAACTCTCACAGTATCTGGTAACCACAGTGAGACTATTTCTTTTTGATTTTCCGTTCACCGTTTACACCTGTTGTTTTGGGTCATCCCTGGCTAGTATGTCATAATCCTTCTATTAATTGGTCTAGTAATTCTATCCTATCCTGGAACGTTTCTTGTCATGTGAAGTGTTTAATGTCTGCCATCCCTCCCGTTTCTTCTGTCCCTACTTCTCAGGAGGAACCTGGCGATTTGACAGGAGTGCCGGAGGAATATCATGATCTGCGCACGGTCTTCAGTCGGTCCCGAGCCAACTCCCTTCCTCCTCACCGGTCGTATGATTGTAGTATTGATCTCCTTCCGGGGACCACTCCTCCTCGAGGTAGACTATACTCTCTGTCGGCTCCCGAACGTAAGGCTCTCGAGGATTATTTGTCTGTGTCTCTTGGACGCCGGTACCATAGTGCCTTCTTCTTCTCCGGCCGGGGCGGGGTTCTTTTTTGTTAAAAGAAGGACGGTACTTTGCGCCCCTGCGTGGATTATCGAGGCTGAATGACATAACGGTTAAGAATCGTTATCCGCTTCCCCTTATGTCATCAGCCTTCGAGATTCTGCAGGGAGCCAGGTGCTTTACTAAGTTGGACCTTCGTAACGCTTACCATCTCGTGCGCATCAGAGAGGGGACGAGTGGAAACGGCGTTTAACACTCCGTTAGGGCATTTTGAGTACCGGGTTCTGCCGTTCGGTCTCGCCAATGCGCCAGCTGTTTTTCAGGCATTAGTTAATGATGTTCTGAGAGACATGCTGAACATTTTTGTTTTTGTCTATCTTGACGATATCCTGATTTTTTCTCCGTCACTCGAGATTCATGTTCAGCACGTTCGACGTGTTCTACAGCGCCTTTTAGAGAATTGTCTCTACGTAAAGGCTGAGAAGTGCTCTTTTCATGTCTCCTCCGTTACTTTTCTCGGTTCCGTTATTTCCGCTGAAGGCATTCAGATGGATTCCGCTAAGGTCCAAGCTGTCAGTGATTGGCCCGTTCAAGGTCACGTGTCGAGTTGCAGCGTTTTTAGGTTTCGCTAATTTCTATCGGCGTTTCATTCGTAATTTCGGTCAAGTTGCTGCCCCTCTCACAGCTCTTACTTCTGTCAAGACGTGTTTTAAGTGGTCCGGTTCCGCCCAGGGAGCTTTTGATCTTCTAAAAGAACGTTTACGTCCGCTCCTATCCTCGTTACTCCTGCGTCACTAGACAATTCATTGTCGAGGTTGGACGCTTCAGAGGTAGGCGTGGGAGCCATCCTATCCCAGCGCTTCCAGTCTGACGATAAGGTTCATCCTTGCGCTTATTTTCTCATCGCCTGTCGCCATCTGAGCGCAACTATGATGTGGGTAACCGTGAACTGCTCGCCATCCGCTTAGCCCTAGGCGAATGGCGACAGTGGTTGGAGGGCGACCGTTCCTTTTGTCGTTTGGACAGACCATAAGAACCTTGAGTACATCCGTTCTGCCAAACGACTTAATGCCCGTCAAGCTCGTTGGGCGTTGTTTTTCGCTCGTTTCGAGTTTGTGATTTCTTACCGTCCGGGTAGCAAGAACACCAAGCCTGATGCCTTATCCCGTCTGTTTAGTTCTTCTGTGGCTTCTACTGATCCCGAGGGGATTCTTCCTTATGGGCGTGTTGTCGGGTTAACAGTCTGGGGAATTGAAAGACAGGTTAAGCAAGCACTCACGCACACTGCGTCGCGCGCGCTTGTCCTAGTAACCTCCTTTTCGTTCCTGTTTCCACTCGTCTGGCTGTTCTTCAGTGGGCTCACTCTGCCAAGTTAGCTGGTCATCCCGGTGTTCGAGGCACTCTTGCGTCTATTCGCCAGCGCTTTTGGTGGCCGACTCAGGAGCGTGACACGCGCCGTTTCGTGGCTGCGTGTTCAGACTGCGCGCAGAAGAAGTCTGGTAATTTTTTTCTGCTTCTGCTCCTGGTCTTGCTGGGTCTCAGTCTGTTCCCTGCCATCGCATCTCTCCTGTTCTTGTTCCTGCCCTTGCTGTGTCTCAGTCTGTCCCTAGTTCTCATTTTTTTTTTAGAGTAGTACCCTAGTTTCCCTTTTTATCGTTTTTCGTTACGGTCCTGAGGAGAGGAGTTGGGTTCTTTCTCGGGACGTGCTGGACCGTTTGATCTATGATTTCCTCCGTTGCCGCCAGTGTTCCTCCTCGAGAGCGCCAGGAGCGCTCGGTGAGTGGGGGTACTGTCATGTTTTGTCTTATATCATCTTGTCATTTTGCTTTTCCTTCTGTTCGTTTCCCCTGCTGGTCTTATTAGGTTCGTTCCCTTTTTCTATCCCTCTCTCTCCCCCTCCCTCTCTCTCCTCTCTCTATCGTTCCGTTCCTGCTCCCAGCTGTTCCTATTCCCCTAATCATCATTTAGTCTTCCCACCTGTTCCCGATCCTTTCCCCTGATTAGAGTCCCTATTTATTCCTTTGTGTTCCGTTCCTGTCCCGTCGGTTCCTTGTATTGTATTCACCATGCTGTGATTGCGTTTCGCCCTGTCCTGTCGTGTTTTTGCTGTGATTGTGTATCGCCCTGTCCTGTCGTGTTTTTTGCCTTCATCAGATGCTGCGTGTGAGCAGGTGTCTCTGTCGACTACGGCCTGCGCCTACCCGAAGCGACCTGCAGTCTGTGGCCGCTTCTCCAGTTATTTCCCCTCTACAGTCTAGAGGATTTCTGTTATTCCCTGTTTGGACTTAAATAAACTCTGTTTCTGTTAAGTCGCTTTTGGGTCCTCTTTCACCTGCATGACAGAACTGGGATATGTTCCGGGTAGCCTCAGATAATAACATTGACGTATACGCTGACTCGGTGAGCGAGTTTATAAGGAAGTATATAAGAGATGTTGTACCCTCTGTGACTATTAAAACCTTCCCTAACCAGAATCCGTTGATTGATGGCAGCATTCACGCAAAACTGAAAGCACGTACCACCACATTTAATCATGGCAAGGTGACTGGAAATATGGCGGAATACAAACAATGTAGTTATTCCTTCCGTAAGGCAAGTAAACAAGCAAAGAGTCAGTATAGAGACAAAGTGGAGTCACAATTCAACAGCTCAAACACGAGACGTATGTGGCAGGGTCTACAGACAATCACGGATTACAAAAAGAAAACCAGAACTGCCGCGGACATCAACGTCCTGCTTCCAAACAAAATTAACAACTTCTTTGTGTACTTGCAAGGCTGGCGGTCCAGACGGCATCCTTAGCCGCGTCCTCAGAGCATTCGCCGACCAGCTGGCTGGTGTGTTTACCGGCATATTCAATCAATCCCTATCCCGGTCTGCTGTCCCCACATGCTTCAAGATAGTCACCATTGTTCCTGTTCTCAAGAAAGCTAAGGTAACTGAACTAAATGACTATCGCCCCGTAGCACTCACCTCCGTC